>NW_026867471.1:636005-745789 GCF_020745735.1 Hemiscyllium ocellatum | reverse complement strand
AACTTAGCTCTCTCAGTTCTGAATGACACAATGACCATAGTGTTAGGGCTTAGACCAAAAGCTGCTTATAAACATAAACTGAAGAATTCCATCATAATCGATTTGGACTGAACTCACTGGGTATTCCAGCGTCTCCCTTAAACCACTGAACCAATCCCTCCCCACCATGGTATTTTATTTGTGCTCTCTGCTAGGATCTTGTTGCTTGCAGAGAACACACAAGCTTTTCTTCCCAGTGAAATATTCATCATGGCATTTCTTCCATCTCACTAAAACTGATCTGGTATCCTGACATTCTCTAACATGTGGTTTTCATCATCACATGATTTCATCCACTAACCACTAAGCCAGGGGCCCACCTCACTAATTTCTTTTGCTCTCAGTTCGTTATCAGTCCTTCAAGTAAACAACTTTTTCATTATTTTCATTTCTTTGAAAAAAATATTGTTTCAGTACTCTGACACTATTTTTTGGTGCATTTTTATTTTTGTACCCAGGACCTACTTTTATTGTTTTTCATATCATTAATGAGATGCACAACCTAATTAATTTTCCTTAAATTTCCAAAGGTTCCTTCAATTACATGGCCCACTTCAATCATTTTACTAATTAATATAGAATAATGGAAAAATTCTATAATATAACTTACAGCGTAATTTCCATTGCTCAAAGAATCAGTTGCTGTTAATATCAGGGCAATGCTCTCCACCAAGTCTAATATTGCATCCTCCAATCTCTCACAGTAGAATCGGGTCATCAGGTTTAACTCCCTGTCGCTGTAACTATTCAGCAATTGACTAATTCCTTTTCCATCATCGTCTGTCAGAAGAAAGTGAACAAAACATGCAATTAAAAAATCTGATGTAAAAAGTTAAAGAAAATATCACACGAAAGCCTACTTTCAACCATTGATACAAAATATTAATTTGCAATAAATAATTGTGCAATTTTACTTGCAGACTCTTCCTGTCTCTATGCGCAATTTCACAAGGATAATGGTCTCTTTCTCCTCCTACATGACAGAGTCAAAAACCTAAATTGTTTCAGTTCTCATTAGTTATTTCTAATCACTCTGCCCAGAGATATTACACATTTAGGATAGCAGGCTGAACTTGAACATACTGAAGAATTCTAACCCTGCACCATAGGAGCCCTACATTGCTGTGTTTTATTAGTATATGTTTCTACCCAGAAAATGTTATCAGACAAAAATGAGTTCTTTCCCACTGCAACTTTTTTGTTGATTTTTTTGTATAACAAGCAGCCACCACCAGTAAAACCTCATGTGTATCCATCCAATTGATGATTTACAAGCACAGCCTTTTTTGGGCAATGCAATACCAAATATAAACATGGCAGGGGACGTAGTAGGAAGAGAGGGAAGAGATAAAATCAAAATGGAGTTGGAGGGGAAATAAAGCAGTGTATGCCTCTGTGGTGTTCCATCCCTCTAAAGGCATTGAGATGGACATTCTGCGCCCCATCTCCAAGGACACTGGGCTTGAATGGAACCACAGAAGGACAGATAGTTACTTCACTCCACAGCCACACTGCCAACACCTGTTTACAACCAGCCTGACCATCCAACTGATGTTATGAGCTGGTTCAGTAAACTGAATTCCGTGTTTCCATGTAGCGGATCGTGAGCCTAGATGATCTCTCCTGCTGCCACAGATCATGTATGAGGGGATAAAACAACTGTTTTTGTTCACAGGTGGTCTGCCCAGTGGCCAAGCACCAAATACCATTCATCTGTAAGTTGTGCTCAGGCTATGCAGTCTCCTGAGATGCCTGCCATGCTGTTTACCATCCTGATAGTCACAGTTACTTCTCAGCCTTTCCTGAAATGTAACTTTCTATCCTGGAGTGTCTGATACTATCAGGGAATATTGCCAGTAACACAGCTGATCTTTGAACTTTACCTTTTCCATTCTTCCTTTCGTTGAAGTACATTGTATTTGTCCCACATTTACTCCGTCCGTCATAATTTTGCATTTGTTCACAAGCTAAACAAAAGAATATGTGAATATATACCATTGTTAGACTGATCAAAATGCTGGCGGAATTTTGTTGCTGCTGCTATTCAACAAATGTAAGCAAACTACATTCTAATAACAGCAAAATGATCGTGTTGATATCAAAATGCAGTGACACTAACAATATTTAACTGTATTGATTAAGATGAAGAGTCATCTAGATTCGAAACATTAGCTCGTCCTCCCTCTGTGAATGCTATCTGACCCGCTGTGATCTCCAGCATTTGTTGTTTTCAGTTCCGACTCCAGCATCTGCAGTCAGTGGTTCCTGCACCTTGATGAAGATCTTAGTGTGTTACCTTCTGGTTTATGATTGTCGTAGAGATCGACAGCAAGAAGAAGGTGATTCCAATTTATCCCCTTTTTCACACCTCTCTCAGTGACAGGTTGAGCAGATTAATATTTAATTGACACTGTCGACACCCAGCACAGTCAGGGCTTCCTGTGACAGCATGATACGGTCCTGTCAGTGGGAGCTGAGGGGGGGGAATGACGTCACAATGCCAAAGTAACGTTTTGGACAGAAGGGCTCCTGATTGGTCAGTAACGGTCAGATGACTCACTCTTGTTTCTGAAACCTCCATTCACCTTTCCCTCCCATCAGGTTTAAGGGCTATGGGAGTCAGGCTGGTGGGGGAGCAGTACAGTCCTGGGATTTAGACTGGGACCGAAACTGCTATTTCTAGAATTAATTGCAGTTAATGTTCTTTAATGAGATTCTAACTCTAGGGCCATCTAGTTTGTTGTAAGTTAATTTTAATAGACATTAATTTTCAATGAAATGGTTGTGAGAAGATTAAAATGGCAGTACACTGGGTAGTTTGCTTATCATGTCGAATGTGGGAAATAAGAGACAATTCGAACAGTCATGCCAACCAAACCTGTGGGAACTGTCCAATTGTAGCTTCTGTCAGATTACATGGGTCAGTTTGGGGACACACTTCAGGGCATTCAGGAAAGTGGGTGGAAAACGTCATAGACAGGTGTTTTAGAGTCGTGGACACTACCAAGGTTCAGGCAGATAGCTGGAAGGGACAGGCAGTTGGAGACTGGGACACCCCTGTGGCTAAACCATCTCCAACAAGTATACCGTTTTGGATATTGAGAGGAGAGGAGTGGAGTGGTGGGTAGGGCCTGATCAGGGGATAACAACAGCAGCTGCCAGAACAGTGCTACCACAGCTGGCACTGTTGTTCAACAGGCAGGATCAAA
The DNA here is from genome assembly GCF_020745735.1 of Hemiscyllium ocellatum. Lineage (NCBI taxonomy): Eukaryota > Metazoa > Chordata > Chondrichthyes > Orectolobiformes > Hemiscylliidae > Hemiscyllium > Hemiscyllium ocellatum. Next base: position 742,541 of record NW_026867471.1, on the reverse strand, counting down.
GTGCAGAAAACCTGTGCTAATAGGGGTCTCTATAGGCATTTCTGTGGCTGCAAAAGGGACCAGGATGGTGCATGGCCTCCCTTGTTCCAGGGTCAAGGATGTCTGTGAGTGGGCATAGAACATTGTCAAAAGGAACAATGAGTTGAAACTGTACAGGACATTGGTTAGGCTACTTTTGAAATATTGTGTGCAATTCTGGTCTCCCTCCTGTAGGAAGGATTTGTGGAAACTTGAAACATTTCAGAAAAGATTTGCAGGAATGTTGCCAGGGTTGGAGGATTTGAGCTATAGGGAGATACTGAACAGGCTGGGGCTGTTTTCACTGGAGTGTCGGAGGCTGAGGGGTGATCTTATAGAAGTTTATAAAATCATGAGGGGGCATGGATGGGATGTCAGTCGACAAAGTATTTTCCCTGGGTGGGAAGTCCAGAACTAGAGGGCATAGGTTTAGGGTGAGAGGGGAAAGATAAAAAAAGGGACCTAAGGGGCAGCGTTTTCACACACAGGGTGGTGCTTGTATGGAATGAGCTACCAGAGGAAGTGGCGGAGTCTGGTACACTACAGCATTTAAAATGCATCTGGAATGGGTACATGAATAAGAAGGGTTCAGAGGGATATGGACCAAGGTGCTGGCAAGTGGGACTAGATTAGGTTAGGATATCTGGTCGGCATGGATGAGTTGGACCATGTACAGCATGATCTGTTTCCATGCTGTACATCTCTATGACTCTGAGTTTCAAAGAGTGTGGTACAGGTTGGTATGAATAACATAGGCAACCCTCTGGGGTTCACATCTCTGGATTACTCCATGTGCCAATGAGGCGAGGAATAGGAAGACAGTGCAGTGAAAAACGTTGCTAAAAGGCTGTCGGATGGAGGGCTTCCAATATGTGGATCGTTGGAATGTCCTCCAGGGCGATTGGGACCTCAACAAGAAGGAAAGATTGAACGCAAATTGGAGAGGCACCAGTCTCCTGGCAGGGAGGTTTGGGTGTCACTCGGTAGGTGGTTAAGCAGGGTGGGAGAAAGTTAGGACTGCAGATGCTGGAGATCAGAGTAGACTGTGGTGCTGGAAAATCACAGGTCAGGTAGCGTCTGAGGGTAAGAGAGTCAACGTTTCAGTCATAAGCTCTTTGTCAGGAATGGGGCTTGTGGGGCAGGGGTCTGAGAGATAAATGGGAGAAGGCTGGGGCTGGGGGGAATGTAGCTGAAAATGTGTGAGGTTGGTGAAAGTGGCAGGAACGGTGGTAGGCTGGAGTGGATGGGTGGGAAGGAAAATGGACAGGTCAAGAGGGTGGTGTGAGTTGGAGGCATGGGACTGGGATAAGGTGGAGGGAGAGGAAATGAGGAAACTGGTGAAATCCATATTGATCCTGTGGTGACAGGGTTCCAAAGTGGAAGATGAGATGTTCTTCCTCCAGGTGTCAGGTGGTTTGGGTTTGGTGATGGAGGAGGCCCAGGACCTGCTTGTTCTTGGTGGGGTGAGCGGGGGAGTTAAGATGTTCGGGGGGATGGGGTTGGTTGGCGCTGGTGTCCCAGAGATATTCTCTGAAACAATCTGCAAGTTGGCGTCCTGTCTCCCCAATGTCAAGGAGACCACATCGGTTGCAATGGATAGAGTAGATGATGTGTGTGGAAGTACAGGTAAATCTCTGTCAGATGTGGAATGATCCTTTGGGGCCTGGGATAGAGGTGAGGGGGGAGGTGTATGTGGGATCGATGTGGATTTCACCAGTTTCCTCATTTCCCCTCCCCTGCACATTATCGCGATCGCAATCTCAACCCTCCAACTCGGCATCGCCCTCCTGACCTGTCCATCTTCCTTTTCACTTATCTGCTCCATCCTCCTATCACCTTCCCCTCCCCCCCCACCTTCACCTACTTATCACATTCCCCCACTACCCCCAGCCCCACACCCCTCCCATTTATCTCTCAGCCCCCCTGAACTACAAGCCTGATTCTTGATGGAGGGCTCTTGCCTGAAACATCGAGTCTCCTGCTCTTCGGATGCTGCCTGACCTGCTGTTCTTTTCCAGCAGCGCACTCTCAATGAAGTAGAAGAACAGACAGGAAGAGGTTACTGAACACTGCAGGACTGGCGATCTAAAGTGAATTTGTTCTAATGCAAGGATTATGACACATTAAACAGATGAACTTAGGACTTGGATTCATGCATATAACTATGACATTGTAGCTATTACTTGGTTCAAAGAAGGAAAAGAATGGTAGCTTAATGTTCTATATTTTATCATGCAAAATAGAGAGGGATGTAAAAGATGTTGAGGGTTATTGATTAGGGAGAATATCACAGGTTTACTGAGGGAGGACATCTTGGAGGGCTTATCCAGTGAGGTCATATGGGTAGAGCTCAGGAATAAGAGGGCTGCAAACCTTTCAATGGGTTGGTATTACAGGCTTCCCAACAGCCAGTGGGAGACAGAGGAACATATCCATGGAGAGTCAATGGAAAAATGTGAAAACACCAGGGTTATGGTGATGTGTGATTTTAACATTCTAGAAATTGACAAGGACTCCCTTAAGGAAAGGGGCTTTTGTGTGGGTGGGGTAGAATGTGTTAGTTGAGTCCATGGGGTTTTTTGAAGCAATATGTCTCTAGTCCAATTGAGGAAGGGAAATACTTGACCCAGTATTAAGGAATGAGCCCAGTCACGTGATCAAAGTTTCAGTGAAAGAACATTTTGGGAACACTGACCATAATTCTGCAAGTTATACATTATTTATGATGAGGATAAAAGTGGTTCCTGATGAAATTGGGAGAAGCTAGCGATGGCGATATTAGTCACAAACTGGAGCATATAGATGGGAGTAGCTGTTTGTGGATAATATGAGACTCTTTTAAAGGCTAGTGAATTCCAGACCAGCATTTCCTGTGAAAGTGAAGGATAATGATGGCTAGATTCAAGTGCTTTGGATGACAATTGGTTAAGCTACTTTTGGAACACTGTGTGCAATTCTGGTCTCTCTCAATATGTTGTGAAACTTCAAAGGGTGCAGTAAAGTTTTACAAGGATGTTGTCAGGGTTGGAGGGTTTGAGCTTCAGGGAGAAGCTGAATAAATGGAAGCTATTTTCCCTGTAGCATTGAAAGCTGAGCGGTGACTTTATAGAGTTTTATGAAATCATGAGGTACATGTAAAGGGTGAATAGTCAAGGTCTTTTTCCCAGGATATCAGAGTCCAATGTCAGAAGGCATAGGTTTAAGATGAGACAGGAAAGGTATAAAAGGGACCTAAGGGGCAACGCTTTCACACACACAGGGTGGTGCATGTCTGGAAAGAACTACCATTGGAAAGGATGGAGGCTGGGACAATTACAACATTTAAAAGGCATCTGGATAGGTATATGAATAGGAAAGGTTTAGAGGAATATTGGCCAAAGCTGAAAAATGTGTTGCTGGAAAAGCACAGCAGGTCAGGCAGCATCCAAGGAGCAGGAGAATTGACGTTTTGGGCATAAAACCTTCTTCAGGAATGAGGAAGGTGTGCCATGCAGGCTAAAATAAAAGGTAGGGAGGAGGGTCTTGGGGAGAGGGGTGTTGGGAATGCAATAGGTGGAAAGAGGTTAAGGTGAGGGTGATAGGCCGGAGAGGGGATGGGGGTGGAGAGGAAGAAGATTGCAGGTCAAGAAGGCGGTGCTGAGTCCGAGGGTTGGGACTGAGATAAGGTGTGGGGGAGGGGAAAAGAGAAAGCTGGAGAAATCTGCATTCATCCCTTGTGGTTGGAGAGTTCCTAGGCGAAAGATGAGGTGCTGTTCCTCCAGGCATTGTGTTGCCATGGTCTGGCGATGTCGGAGGCCAAGGATCTGCATGTCCTTGGCGGAATGGGAGAGGGAGTTAAGGTGTTCAGCCACGGGGTGGTTGGGTTGGTTGGTGCGGGTGAGGGAAAAGCCAGGTCCAGTTGAGGACAAAGAAGGAAATTTCTGCATGAAGCCAGAGGATGTGGGTGAGGACCTTAGTGAATAATTTGCATGGGCATTCAAAAGAAATGGACAAGGTGAATGGTGAGTCTAGACAAGGGTATGTTGATAATTCTAGGGCGTGTCTATATACAAAAAGGAGGAAGTGTTGGACTCTTCAAAAAACCATGAGGTTACAAGTTACCAGGAGCTGATGGTAGCTGTTCTAGGGAGGAAATTGCTGGGGCCTTGTACAGAATCTTTAAATCCTCTTTAGTTACAGGAGAGGTCCAAGAGGACTGGAGAATAGCCAATGTTGTTCCCTTGTTTCAGAAGGGCAACACGGATAATATGGGAAATCCAGTGAGCATTATGTCAGTGGTAATTTAACATACCTGGTCAATATGGATGGGTTGGACCGAAGGGCCTGTTTCCTTGCTATACAACTCCATGACTCTATACCGCCAACCAAGAGATCTTGGAGAAGATTCTTAGAGCCAGGAATTACTCACATTTGGAAAAAAAGGACTAATTAGTGACAGGCAGCAAGGCTTTGTGTGGAGAAGGTCATGTCTCACAAACTTGATTGAGATTTTTGAGGAAGTGGCAAAGATGCCTGAAGAGAGTAGAGTGGCAGATATTGTCTCACTGGACTTTAGCAAGACCTTTGTCAAGGTCTGTCATGATAAGCAGATACTGAGGGTGAAGTCATATGGCCATATGACCAGTATTGTTCCACAGGGATCAGTATTGAGACCCCCCATTTGTTTATAAATAATTTGGAGGAAAATGACCATCGTCTGATCAGTAAGTTTGCCGATAACACAAACATTGGGGGAGCTGTGGATAATGTAGGGAATTGCCAGAGGATACAGCAGGATTATAGATAATCTGGAGATTTGGGTGAAGAAATGGCAGATGGACTTTAATCTGGAAAAATATGAGCTGATACATTTGGAAGGTCCAATGCATAAGGGAAGTTACACAGTAATTGGCAGAACCCTTAGAAGCATTAAAGTACAGGGGCTTGAAGCATACAGGTCCACAGTTCCCAGAAAGGGACAATGTCAGTGGATGAGGTAGTCTAGAAGGCATATTGCACGCTTGCCTTCATTGTTTAGGACATAGAGTATAAAAATTGGCAAGCCATGTTGCAGAGCGTTAGCAAGGTCGCATTTGGAATATTGTGTACCGTTCTGGTCATTACATCATGACCAGAAACATGTGAGGGCATTGGAGAGGGTACAGAAAATGTTCTCCAGGATTTTGTCTGGTTTGGGAGGTATTATCTGTGAAGGAGATTGGACAAGATTAGTTTTTACTTGAACACCAGAGGCTGAAAGGTGGCCTGATAGAGATTTACAAAATTATGAAAGGCTTGGATAGAATGCATAGTTTTTTTTTCCCAGGATAGAAATCTCAATTACTAGGGGACGTAGATTTAAGGGTAAAAGGGGAATGATTAAAGGAGATGAGAGGGGCAATTTCTTTTTCCACAGAGGGAACTTCCTGAGGAAGTGATGGATGTGGGTATAATTACAATGTTTAGAAAGAGATGAGAGAAGTACATGAATAGGAAATGATTTGGAGATGCCGGTGTTGGACTGGGGTGGACAAAGTTAAAAATCACACAACACCAGCGTAGCTCCAAAAGCTAATGTGCTTCCAATTAAACCTATTGGACTATAACGTGGTGTTGTGTGATTTTTAACCATGAATAAGAAAAGTTTGGAGAGTTGTAGGCCAGGGGCAGGCAGGTGGGACGAGTTTAGTTTGGGATTATGCTCGGCATGGACGGGTTAGACTGAAGGGTCTGTTTCCGTGCTGTATGACAATATGACTGACTCAATATGCCTGGAATGCGCTTTCTGAGGAAGTGGTCGAAGCAGACACAATAGCAATGTCTACTGGCATTTTGACAGACATGATTGGCAGGAAATAAAAGGATACAGACAATACAATATACAATACTGTTCACCTCCATCAACATCGACCTGGCAAAGGAAACACTTACCACACTTTTAGAAGAGACCATCACACACACACACACCCCAACCACCATCAATCACATTACCAACAAAAACATCATGAAGCTCATGGACTTGTGCCTCACCACCCACTTCACCTTCAACAACATAATCTACAAACAAACCAACGGCACACCCATGGGCTCTCCGCTATCAGGATTCATAGCAGAAGCGGTAATGCAAAGACTAGAACAAACAGCCCTACCAACCATCAAACCAAAAATCTGGGTCCGCTACATAGATGACACCTTTGTCATCACAAAACGAAACAAGATAGAAGAGACATTTAACATCATCAACAACACCCTCACAGGCATAAAGTTCACCAAGGAGGAAGAAACCGACAACAAACTCGCATTCCTGGACTTTGCAGTCGAAAGAAAGGACAACGGAGAACTACAAACCTGCATGTACAGAAAACCGACAAACACTGACCTAATACTTAACTACACCAGCAACCATCCCAACACACATAAACGAAACTGTATCAGAACACTATTCCAATGAGCCACCACACACTGCAGCACAGACGAACTTCAGAAAACAGAGGAGAACCACCTATACAACCTAATCAAGAAGAATGGATACTCACAAAATACAGTCCGCAGATTCCTCAAGAACAAACCACGACAAGCAGACAAAACACAACCAGAAACCCTAACCACCTTACCATACATCAAAGAAGTTTCAGAAATGACAGCCAGACTACTGAGACCCTTTGGAATCCTAGTAGCAGACAAACCCACTATTACTCTCAAACAAAAACTAACAAACTTAAAAGACCCAGTACAACCCATGGAAAAATCAACGTCATCTACAAAATTCCATGTAAGGACTGCCACAAACACTACGTAGGACAAACAAGGAGAAAGTTAGCCACTAGGATACAAAAACACCAGCTAGCCACAAAAAGACACGACCCTCTCTCCCTTGTAGCCCTACACACGGATGAAAAAACCCACCATTTCAACTGGGACAACACATCTATCCTGGGACAGGCTAAGCAAAGACATGCCAGAGAATTCCTAGAAGCCTGGCACTCTAACCACAACGCCATAAACAAACACATAGATCTAGATACCATTTATCAACCCCTCAGAAAATGAAGAGGAAATGACATCACGACAAACACCAGGAACCCCATCCAGGAGAAAGATATAAATTGAAAGCAGGAGACAACAGCTTCGCTTCACTTGGAGGTCACCACTGATGATGTTACCTAGCCAGGTAATGAAACGTCTAGATATCAAACCTACAGCTCAGCGAGCAAACCTACACCCTAAACCTCAACCTGAGCGACAAACCTTCACAAACCTTGCACATACAATACTAGTCCAATTAAAACACCCCTGATTAAGATTTACAAAAAAAACCCAAACTTCTTATCTCAAAACCAGGCAGCTTTTGTTCTTCTCTGTATTTCAGTCTTCTTTCCTTCTCCTTGGGGACATTGTGTCACAGGTTACTGATCGATAAAGGGACCTTTTAAGAGAGCTATTTTGCTGAGCAGTGTGCAGATGCTGTTGCAGTTAAGAAGATGCTCCTCCCAACTCTTCAAATTTCCCTGGTCTTATACCCCTAAAGCACTGGATTGTAATATTTTAAGATTGTCAATATACCAAATTCAAACTGGATTGGAGTTTGGTATTTTTTGGGGTATAATTTAAACTGATTGGCCTAATTCGATTCTGTTTTGTCGTTTCCTGGCAACCAGCTACCCTAGCTACACCAGTAGCTGGGGCACATTACATTATCTTTTTTTTCTGTCCGGTAGTTCAGTAGCTTTTAACTCTCTTAAAGGTAAAGTACACCCCACATCTTCACAACACCCACCCAAAATTAACTTGTATGATAAATTAATTTTGTACTTATGGATGCTTCTTAAACTTGCATTCTGATGCATTGTGGCACAGCTCTGAAGTAGATGGGGTTTTAAACAGAGGCCTCTGGGTCAGGGGAGGCAATGGCCTAGTGGTATTGTCACTAAGCTGTTAATCCAGCGATGCTGGTAATGAGTAAAAAATGAGGTCTGCAGATGCTGGAGATCACAGCTGAAAATGTGTTGCTGGTCAAAGCACAGCAGGCCAGGCAGCATCTCAGGAATAGAGAATTCGACGTTTCGAGCATAAGCCCTTCATCAGGATGAAGGGCTTATGCTCGAAACGTCGAATTCTCTATTCCTGAGATTTGCCTGGCCTGCTGTGCTTTGACCAGCAACACATTTTCAGCGATGCTGGTAATGAGCCTGGTTCCTAAGTTCAAATCCCCCTGTGGCAGATGGTGGAGTTTGCATTCTATACAAAATCAGGAATGAAGAGTCTCACAATGACCATGAATCCATTGTTGACTTTTGGGAAAAGCCCCCCTGGTTCACTGATGTTCTTTAGGGAAGGAAACTGCCATCCTTACCTGGTTTGGCCTACATGTGACTCCGGACCACCCCTAGTCAATGTGACTCAATCACAACTGGCCTCTGGGCAATTAGGGATGTGAATTAAATGCTTCCTGAGCCAACAAAACCTTCCTCCTGTGAATGAATACAAAAACCCAGCCACAAGAGTCTCTAAATATTTCAATCAATCTGTTCAGACCCATCTTTCGGGGTGTGAACCCAGGACTCCTGGGCCAGAGGTAGAAGCACTGCAAGAGCCCAATTTTGCTCCCGTGTTGAATATTGGGAGTAAACAATCTAAATTTTTCACAAGTACTTAAAGGTTGAGGTGCAATGTTACTAAGCGTAATGTGCCTTCAGAGGCACATTGTACAGTGGTAATGTCCCCATCTCTGAGTCAGGTGGCCAGAGTCCGAGTCTTGTCTGTTCCAGAGGTACGCAATAACATTTCTGAACAAGTTGCTTTGCGGAAAATGAAATGAACAGAATGGTTAGTTCTCAACCATCATTTACTGGTGCACTGTTGCTCAGAATTTGAAATGCCCATTTTTAGGATGGTGCTTTTGCCTCCGAGGCAGAAACAGATGGGATCCTGCTCCCAAGACCTGCTCCAGGTGGATGCTTGTTGCATAATAATAATGGAAAGTCACTCATCATCTGCGACATTCTCTGGTGTCAATTTAAAACTCCATTACAGGAGCCAGAAAACATCACACCACTGCTAGTACAGTTTGGGAATTGATCCTCTCTAATTTCAAGGCGGTGCCCATGAGTCCTAGTGTCCCTGCCTGACAGAAATAATTTCCCAGCATCCACCCTTTCTAAGCCATGCATTATTTTGTAAGTTTCCATTAGATCTCCCTTCAACCTTCTAAACGCTAATGAATACAATCCCAGAATCCTCACCCATTCATCATACGTTAGGCCTACCATTCCAGGGATTATCTATGTGAATCTCCACTGGACACGCTGCAGTGTCAGTATGTCCTCCCTGAAGTGTGGGGCCCAAACCTGGCCACAGTATTCTAAATCGGGCCTAACCAGAGCTTTATAAAGTCTCAGTAGCACATCACTGCTTTTACATTCCAACCCTCTTGAGAGAAGTGACAACATTACATATGCTTTCTTAACCATGGACTCAATCTGCAAGTCAACCTTTAGAGAATTCTGCACTAGCTCTCTCAGATCCCTTTGTACTTTGACTTTATGAATTTTCTCACTGTTTAGAAAATAGTGTTCTTTTTCCCAAAGTGCAAGACCTCACATTTGCTCAAATTGAATTCCATCAGCCATTTCTTGGACCATTCACCTAAACTATCTAAATCTTTTTGTAGCCTCCCCACCTCTTCTCGTTTATCTCTCAGCCCCCTTGGCCCATAAGCTTCATTCCTGATGAAAGGCTTATGCCCAAAACGTCGATTTATCTGCTCTTAGTATGCTGCCTGACTGTGCTTTTCCAGCACCACATTCTTCGACTCTGATCTCCAGCATCTGTAGTCCCTACTTTCTCCTCACACCTTCATGGTCTGCATGACTCAGATTTCTAACGGTTACTTCAAATACAACAAAAACTGTCGTGTACTCAAACAGCATAAAAGAAAACCAATACATTGTGGTCACTGTTCCCAAAATATCCTTTCCGGCAAAATATTCTATTAGCTCTTCTGATCACTCAACACCAATTCCTAAATAACCCAATCTCGAGCTCAATGCTCAACATAATGTTCATATAAACCATCTCACACGCGGTCATGAAATCCATTTTCCCAGCATTAGCATTCAATTGGGTTAACACAGTTTAGATATAATTTAAAAAGTACATTATTACTGCAGTACTCACAAATGTGCATATCTTGTTTCCTGTTTTATAATACGTCCCGCATTTGTATTGCAGCTTTAACTTTGATATATAACTCCCATCGATGTTTGGTTCACCTTACTAGATTCTGTGGAATCTGAGCGATGTGGGCTCTGGAGAGATTAATGGTAGAGATCATTTCGCCACATCATTTATGATCTTCTCAAACTTTAATTTCTCCACATCTCCTGTTATACTGTGGCGTAGAGAAAGACAATGATCTTCCAACAATGCTCCTCAGAACTACCTGCCTGTCCATCCACCTAACTTCATATCATCGGCAAACTTCACCAGATTGCGTCCAGTCTCTTTGTCCGGATCATTTATGTAGAAAGTGAACAGCTATAACCCCAATACTAAACCCTGCAGGACACCACTTGTCACCAGCTGCCATTCTGAAAAAGAACCTTTTATCCCAACTCTCTGCCTTCTGTCAGACAGGCAATCCTCAATCCATGCCAGTAGCTCACCTTGAACACCATGGGCCCTCACCTTACTCAGCAGCCTCCCGTGAGGCACCTTATCAAAGGCCTTTTGGAAGTCTAGGCAGATAACATCCACTGCGTTTCCCTGGTCTAACCTGCTTGTTACCTCTTCAAAGAATTCTAACAGGTTTGTCAGGCATGACCTCCTCTTACTAAATCCATGCTGACTTGTTCTCATCAACACTACACTGCCAAGAATTTAGAAATCTCATCCTTAACTTTGGATTCTAGAATTTTACCTACAACCATGGTTAGGCTAATCAACTATACTTTTCCATCTTTTGTCTTGATCATTTCTTGAACAAGGGGGTTATAACAGCGATTTTCCAATCACCTGGGACTTTCTCTGACTCCAGTGATTTTTGAAAGATTATAACCAATGCCTCCATTATTTCTTCAGCCACCTCCCTCAGAACTCTAGGATGTAGCCCATCCGGGCCAGGAGATTTATCAGTTTTTAGACCTTTTAGCTTTTCAAGTATTTTCTGTTTTGTAATGGCTACCATACTCAACTCTGCCCCTTGACTATTGTTGGAATATTACTCATGTCTTCCACTGTGAAGACTGACACAAAGTATTTGTTAAGTTCTTCAGCTATTTCCTTATCTCCCAGCACTAGCCTTCCTGCATCAAATTTGAGCAGCCCGATCTCTAATTTTGCCTCTCATTTGTTTCCTATGTATTGAAAGAAACTTTTATTAACATTTCTAATATTATTAGCTAGCTTACCTTCATATTTGATCCTCTCCTTCCTTATTTTTCTCTTTGTTATCCTGTTTGTTTTTGTAGTCTTCCCAATCTTCTGATTTCCCCGTGCTCTCGGCCACTTTATAGGCTCTCTCTTTTTCTGAGTTCCTTCATCAGCCATGGATATCTAATGTTGGGGGCAGAGGTGCAGGACATGACTGAGATGCATTGGAGGGCATTTTCAACCACGTGGGAGGGGACATTACGGTCTTTAAAGAAGGAGGCCATCTGCTGTGTTCTCTGGTAGAACTGGTTTCTATTTCCCCTCCCGCCACCTTACCCCAGTTCCAACCTTCCAGTCAGCACTGTCCCCATGACCTGTCCCACCTGTCATTCTTCCTTCCCACCTACCCGCTCCACCCTTCTCTCTGACCTATCACCTTTATCCTCACCTCCATCCACCTATTGCACTCTCAGCTACCCACCCCTCTTCCATTTATCTCTCCACCCCCGAGGCTCCCAGCCTCATTCTGACGAAGGGCTCCTGCTCGAAAGGTCGATTTTCCTGCTCCTCGGATGCTGCCTGACCTGATGTGCTTTTCCAACACCACTCTCATCTTGACACTGCGAGAGTTCTCAGGGCGGGCCTTGGTTCATCATCCCGCTCTGATTGGTTAGAAAGTCTGTCCATCTCGAGCCTATAGCCAATAGGACGTGTGGTCCCACCTTGGGAACATTGTCCAGATGTGAATGTGAATGAGAAGAGAAATCGCTTGAAAAACTCAGCAGGTTTGGCAGATTCTGTTGAGTTAAAGCAGAAATAATGTTTCAGATCCAGTAATCCTTCATCGTAACTGATAGGAGCGAGGAAAAGGTGCAGATGGGGTGGTGAGGCATCTCACTGCTGCAATAGGTGGAGATGGAGCCCAGAAAGAGACAGAAGAGCAGTCAGACAGATAAAGGGGACCGATAATTGTGAGGCAGGGAGAAAGGAAAAGCTGATCATGGGGAGACAGATGAAAATGGGGTTGGCTGTGCCTCCATTTTGACAGAGCGGCGAGGAGAGAAGGTGGAGTGAAGTGAGGGCTGCTGGGAAGGTAAGGGCTTAATTTATATTTGGGCAGTGGCTAAACCTGAGATACTATACATGTAGTATCTCCCTCCTGCACACACCCCCACACCCCCCCCCACCTCGAACCGGAAGAGAAAGATTCTGTAAGATAAAGCTTTTATTTTTTCTTTATCTTTCTTTTTCATATATTTAAGTGCATTGTTTGGGTTTAGTTAGTTGATATAAAGCTAAGCCTACAATGGCAGGGGACCTCAGACCAATGCCCTGTGCCTCTTGCTTGATGTGGGAGCTCAGGGATGTGGCTGACGTTCCTGACCCTTACACTTACAAGAAGTATGTCCAGCTGCAGCTCTTGTTTGACCGTATAACGGCTCTGGAGCTGCGGATGGACTCACTGTGGAGCATCCGTGATGCTGAGGAGGTCGTGGATAGCACGTTTAGTAAACTGGTCACACTGCAGGTTAGGATTGCTGAGGGAGACAGTGAATGGGTGACCAAAAGGCAGAGAAAGAGTAGGAAGGCAGTGCAGGTGTCCCCTGAGCTCACCTCCCTCCAAAACAGGTATACCGTTTTGGATACTGTTGGGGGAGATGGCCTACCAGGGTAAGGCTGCAGTTGCCAGGATCACAGCACTGTGGTGGGCACTGCTGTTCAGAATGGTGGGAAAAAGACTCATAGGGCCATAGTCATAGGGGATTCTATTGTGAGGGGAGTAGATCGGCGGTTCTGTGGCTGAAAACGGGACTCCTGGATGGTATGTTGCCTCCCAGGTGCTCCCAGGGATGTTACTGATCAGCTGCAGAGCATTCTAAAAGGGGAGGGTGAACAGCCAGTTGTCTTGGTGCATACAAACACCAATGATATAAGTAAAAAATAAGATGAGGTCCTGAAAGAAGAATTCAGGGAGCTAGGAGAGACGTTAAAGAGAAGGACCTCAAAGGTAGTGATCTCGGGATTACTACCAGTGCCACATGCTAGCCAGTGTAGAAATGAAAAAATAGGCAGGATGAACACGTGGTGAGAGGGATGGTGTAGGAGGGAGGGGTTCAGATTTGTTGGACATTGGGACCAGTTCTTGGGAAGGTGGGACTATTACAAAATGGACAGTCTACTTCTGAACCAGACTGGAACCAATATCCTTGGGAGAGGTTTTCCTCCTGCTATTGGGGATGTTTTAAAGTAATGTGGCAGGGGACTGGGAACCAGAAGAGAAAACAAGTAGGCAGCAAGGTGGAGAGTGGCGATGGTAAGAATAATGAAGATAGCATTAATAAAGGGAAGAATGGGCAGAGACCAGATGAATGCAAAAGAACTGGTGGCCTGAAATGCATCTACTTTAATGCAAGGAGTATAGTGTATAAGGCAGATGAACTTAAGGACTTGGATTGGAGCCTGGGAGTATGACATTATTGCAATCACAGAGACTTGGTTGAAGGAAGGGCATGAAGGGTATGTTCCAGGATATAGATGCTTCATACAAGACAGCGAGGGAAGTCAAAATGGGGGTGTGGTGGAGTTGCATTGTTGGTCAGGGATGATACCACGGCTGTGCTAAAGGAAGACACTATGGAGGGCTCAGGTAGTGAGGCATTATGGGTGGAGCTGAGAAATAAGAAGGGTGCAGTTACATTGTTGGGGCTGTATTACAGGCCTCCCACCAGTGAGCGTGAGGTAGAAAACAAATAGGTAAACAGATTATGGAAAGATGTAGAGGCAATAGGGTAGTAGTGATGGGAGATTTTAATTTTCCCAACATTGACTGGGATACACTTAGCGTCAGAGGTCTGTATGGAGTAGACTTTGTTCAAAGCATTTTCTAGAGCAGTATGTCAATAGTCCAATGAGGGAAGGGGCCATATTGGACCTGGTACTGGGGAACAAGCCAGGCCAAGTGGTGGAAGTTGCGTTGGGGGATCTCTTTGGGAACAGTGACCACAATTCTGTAAGTTTTAGAATACTCATAGATAAAGATGAGAGTGGTCCGAAAGGGATGAGTATTAAACTGGGCCAAGGCGAATTATATCAAAATTAGGCAGGATCAGGAAAATGTGGATTGGACACAGCTATTTGAAGACAAGTCCACGTTTGAGATGTGGGAGGCTCTCAAAGAGAGGTTAAAGATAGTGCAGGATAGGCATGTCCTGTTGAAGGCAAAGGATAGGAAGGGCAAGATTGGTGAACCGTGGATGACCGGAGAAATTGTACAACTAGCCAAGAGGAAAAGGGAAGCGTACATAAGGTCTAGGCAGCTAAGAACAGAATGGAAGAATATCGGAAGAGTAAGACCAGTCTTAAACGAGGAATCAAGCGGGCTAAAAAGGGTCATGAAATAGCTTTAGCGAGCAGGATTAAGGAGAATCCCAAAGCATTTTATTCTTATATAAAAAGCAAGCAGGTAACTAGAGAAAAGTTTGGTCCACAAAAGGATAATGAAGGACGGCTGTGTGTTGAACCTGAGAGAATGGGTTAGATTCTGAATGATTACTTTACATCAGTGTTCACTGAGGAGAGGGATATGATGAATGTTGAGATTAGAGATAGAAGTTTGATTAGTCTGGATCACATTGACATAAGTAGGGAAGATGTGTTGGGTAGGTTAGAGGTAAGTAAGGTGGACAAATCCCCAGTACCAGATGGGATTTATCCCACGTTACTGAGGGAGGTGAGACAGGAAACGGTAGATTCATTTAAGATGCATCTGGACAGATGCATGAGTAGGTGGGAAGCAGAGGCATACAGATGCTTATCAATTGGGCGACAGGTTTAGACAGTAGATTGTATCGGCTCAGGCTTGGAGGGCCGAAGGGCCTGTTCCTGGGCTGTAAACTTTCTTTGTTCTTTGACTTTGAAATGTATCTGCAAGAAGTTAAAAATCACACTACACCAGGTTCTCGTCCAACAGAATTGTTTGGAAGTACTAGCTTTTGAAGTGCTGCTCCTTTAACACAACCACCTGATGAGGAACAGTGCTTCGAAAGCTAGTGCTTCCAAATAAACCTATTGGACTATAAACTGGTGTTATGGGATTCATGATTGTGTCCACCCCACCCCAGTCCAACACCGGCACCTCCAAATCATGTCCGCAGGATGAGAAACGAGAGAGAGTGCAGATTTTCAAATCCACGGCGACTTCCATCCAACTAAATAACAAATCTCAAGATTAAGATCAAACATCTTTTTTAAAGCTAATGAGGAGTATTGGGCACCATGGCCACATGCTGAGAATGGTTTGCATCTCTGCAAACTCTTGAGGTTGGCACCCTTGGTAATGTTGGTGGAATTGAGGGCAATGATGATGTGAGGTAGGGCATCATCTCTCCACAATGCCCTCCCCTCTAATCCTCACCATCAGACTCCTCTCCCACCCTAATCTCTCACAGGGAGCTCCCCTTCAATCAATCTCTCTCCAACTCAATTTCTGACCCGTCTTCCTCCCAGTCACATGCATTGTCTCTGGGCTCTCCTCAAATTGTTGGCACATCAGTTCTCTACTGAACAATTTTTCCCACCCTTAATGCTTTTCAAAAGGATGAACATTGGGATTTGCCTAGGTCCGAGGAGAAGGGTGTCATTCGGGACAGCTTCTGTCCCTCGTTAAGAATCAGTTCTGTGTATCTCACCGGTTTCAATAAGCCCTAAAGTTTCTCAGAATAAATCTCTAGAGCATTATTCTGCAATTACTCCCAAATCCTCAGTCAGTGCAAGAGGAAGAATTTTACACTAACCTTTTTAGGGCAGCATGGTGACTCAGTGGTTAGCACTGCTGCCTCACAGCACCAGGTCCCAGCCTCGGGCGACTGTCTGTGTGAAGTTTGCACATTCTCCCTGTGTTTGCGTGGGTATCCTTCAGGTGCTCCGGTTTCCTCCCACAGTCCAAAGATGTGTGGGTCAGGTGAATTGGCCATGCTAAATTGCCTGTAGTGTTAAGTGCATTAGTCAGAGGGAAATGAGACTGGGTGGGTTACTCTCCGGAGGGTCGGTGTGGACTTGTTCGACCGAAGGGCCGTTTCCACACTGTAGGGAATCTAATCTAATATCTAAAAAAAACCTTTCAAACCTCCCCATTTTCTGCCTGATCCGATTGCTGATGGTGTTTTCAAAGCTTTGTTTTCTCTTTGTAAAGTCCAGCTGTTTTGATCATCTCTCTGATCACATTCACTCCCAGACAGATCAGCCAGAGACACGGTCAGTGCAGTGACCTAGCCTTCCCTGTGTTTACTGACACAGCCTCATGTCTCAGTTGAAGCCAGTTTACAGACCAGTTGTGATGTCTGAACTCTCTGTGATGTATACGGTGAGGTCACACTTGTTCTGTGAGGTCACACTTTGACCTGTCCAGTTCAAGTGGCCTCACTGCGATCAAACAGGGAGTAAGCCGGGGAGGACCGAAACCCTCACCTTCCTCAGGTTACAATGTGTTCATATTCCAGAATATACAAAGCAGTTCCATACATAGATATTAGGGTGTACGGGTGATGCTCAATGACACGGAGTCAGAGACACACAGATACAGATTGAGACTGCCCAGGAGATGTCTCAGAGCTGACTCTGAGACACACATGATCTGGACAGCAGCAGCTGGGGATGAATCATTCTTTGTTCCCTACAGTGTACTGAGCATGCACAGTGAAGAAACCCAAAATAGTTGACTGATGATGGAGCAGTTTGAAGGGAGATGGAGGGGTGAGGCCAGGGAGGGTATGAGTCTGGGACCACTCTACAGAGAGGTGTGGGTTTCACTCCTTGTCTGTCATATTCTCTTGCTTCACTGTCTACATCAGTCTGCAGCCTTGTCCACTGTGGCATTTCAAAATATCATTCATATTGTTATTTAATTCTACCCATCAACTGTTCCAATACAGCCACATCCTACAAACAGACCCTTAGTAAAGGCAAATTCAGCAAAAAAGATTTCCCTCACTTAATATCTCCTCCAATCCAAAAGATGGAAACACCAAAACAAACAATCTTACAGCAGTGGGAGAGAGTCCAAGCTTTTTTTCCTACAGCAGAGAGAGGTGACAGCTGAGACTAACAGCTTCAACACCAAATAATGCACCTTCAGTAACTGAAAGCAGCTCTGAGCCCCTGGATCGGTCAGAGCCGGACTCCACTTCCTCATGCTGCTTTGGTCGTAATTTAAGAAAACCCAAAGTTATTTACTCTGCTTTCCATGGAACATACACCTGGGCAACAGGTTGATAACATCCCTCATCAAGAGAAACAGAACACATCCTCCTTAAAGGGACAAGGTATCAGTCTGCTCTCCTTGGAGTCAGTGATACCGACACAGTGGCGTCAGCCATCCCTCCCTGGGGTCAGTGATACAGACACAGTGGGGTCAGCCTTCCCTCTCTGGGGTCAGTGACAGAGACACAGTGGGGTCAGCCTTCCCTCCCTGGGGTCAGTGATACAGACACAGTGGGGTCAGCCTTCCCTCCCTGGGGTCAGTGAGACAGACACAGTGGGGTCAGCCTTCCCTCCCTGGGGTCAGTGAGACAGACACAATGGGGTCAGCCTTCCCTCCCTGGGGTCAGTGAGACAGACACAGTGGGGTCAGCCTTCCCTCCCTGGGGTCAGTGAGACAGACACAGTGGGGTCAGCCTTCCCTCCCTGGGGTCAGTGACACAGACACAGTGGGGTCAGTCTTCCCTCTCTGGGGTCAGTGAGACAGACACAGTGGGATCAGCCTTCCCTCCCTGGGGTCATTGACAGAGACACAGTGGGGTCAGCCTTCCCTCCCTGGGGTCAGTGAGACAGACACGATGGGGTGAGTCATCTCTCCCTGGGGTCAGTGATACAGACACAGTGGGGTCAGTCCTCCCTCCCTGGGGTTAGTGATACAGTCACAGTGGGGTCAGCCTTCCCTCTCTGGGGTCAGTGAGACAGACACAGTGGGGTCAATCTTCCCTCTCTGGGGTCAGTGACACAGACACAGTGGGGTCAGTCTTCCCTCCCTGGGGTCAGTGATACAGACACAGTGGGGTCAGCCTTCCCTCCTTGGGGTCAGTGACAGAGACACAGTGGGGTCAGCCTTCCCTCCCTGGGGTCAGTGATACAGACACAGTGGGGTCAGCCTTCCCACTCTGGGGTCAGTGACAGAGACACAGTGGGGTCAGTCTGTTCTCGCCTGGGTCAGTGACAGAGACACAGTGGGGTCAGTCTGCTCTCCCCTGGATCGGTGACAGAGACACAGTGGGGTCAGTCTGCTCTTCCCTGGGTCAGTGACAGAAACACAGTGGGGTCATATTGCTCCCCCTAGGTCAGTGACAGAGACACAGTGGGGTCAGTCTGCTCTCTTCTTGATCAGTGACAGAGACACAGTGGGGTCAGTCTGCTCTCCCCTGGGTCAGTGACACAGACACAGTGGGGTCAGTCTGCTCTCCTGGATCACTTCCATCTGGAAGGACAAGGGCAGCAGATACATGGGAACACCACCCCCTGCAAATTCCCCTCCAAACCACTCACAATCCTGACTTGGAAACATATTGCTGTTCCTTCAGTGTCATTGGGTCAAAATCCTGGAATTCCCTCCCTAAGGGGCACATTGTGGGTCCACCTACATTACATGGAGTGCAGCGAGTTCAAGAAGACAGCTCACCATCACCTTCTCCAGGGGCAACTAGGGACGGGCAAAAAACACTGGCCCTGCCAGTGTGGCCCATATCCCATGGGTCAATGAAAAATATCATTCCACAGTCTGGGAACAATGGGACCATCCCTTTGGCTTCAATGAGGAGTTTTATTTATTCAGAAGGTAATGAATTTGTGTAGCCAGAGGTTTTACTGTGTTACTGATCTTCTCTCTGAACGTAGACAGCGTTGCTGCATAAATAAATCAGCATAACCTCTGCAGCATGTAACCAACAACACTGAACACTAACAGAAACGGTGGGTAATCATCAGGATTGATGCCTCGAATGACATAATATCAGAAATCTACAATATTGATGACCCACAGGAGGGTGAAGCTCCCAGAGATGGTGAAGAGCAGAATCACAGCCTCCCTTCTGCTCTCCATCTCTGGGTCTCTGCGGGTCTCTCCTTTGCTCTCACCCTTCAGCCTTTTAGTGATCAACTGGTCACTAATATAGAACATTGCACATTACAGCACAGTACAGGCCCTTCGGCCTTCGATGTTGCACCGAGCTGTGGAACCGACCTGAAGCCCATCTATCCGATACTATTCCATTTTCATCCGTATGTTTATCCAAACACCATTCAAAACCATATGAATCATATTTTTCCCATCTTTAGTGGACAGTGCCTTTTCTGGTTGGACTAAGTTAGGAATAAAAACTATGAAAGATTATATTTTAATGGTGTTTCTGCATCTTTTCAACATCTTAGTTGATACGTTTTCACTTCTTAAAAGCCACTTCTTTAAATATATCCAAGTTCACAGTTTTGACTGTAGTTCATAATGATTCCTAATGATTCTGATTTTGACACCTTCCTAGAACCACTTTCTTCATTAAAGGAGGTTATTTCAGCTAGTTATTCAAACATTCATAAAGTACTGCTATGACAGGGGGTAAACTCTCCTGCTTTATTTAAAACCAGCAATACAGAACAAATTTATCCCATACAGTGATCTGTAAAACTTCCAGTGGCCAAGAACTATTCAAAGTAAAAGTTAACAACTTTATTTCTTAAAGTATAACAGAGAATAATTCACTGACAACTATGTATTAGTCCTTACTCTAACCTATCTTTACCTTCCCTTCTATACTAGTCCAATAAAACTCCCAATTAAGATTTACAAAATAACACTTCTTAGCTCAAAACCAGGCAGCTTTCTGTTCATCGATTTGGATCTTCCTGTGTCTTCTTTTCTTCTTCTTAGGAATTTCTACTTCACAGGTTACTGATTGATAAAGGTCCCTTTTTAAGAGAGCTGTTTTTCTGGGCAGTGTACAGATGTCGTTGGCTTGGCAGTTGTCCCCTCAACTGTTCAATTGTCCCCAGTCTTATATTCCAAAGCATCAGATTGTGTCATTGGCCTTTAAGATTGTCAATATACTCAATTCAAACTGGATTGGAGTTTGATATTTTTCGGGATATAATTGACACTGATTGGCCAAATTCAAATTTGTGTTTTTGTCTCCAGGCAACGAGCCAATCGAGTTGTTCGACCGAGTGTTACGTTGTTACCTTATTGAGAACACTTGGTGCTGTGTCCGGTAGTTCTGCTGCTTTTAACTCTCTTAAAGTACACCCACATCTTCATAACACCTCCCCCATTAAGAAAAAAAATGAACCATCATAATGAAAAGATGGCTTCATTTCTTTTTCTAGCTTTTAAACACATTATCCGAACATACAGATAACTTTCATATCAGTTCTCCTTAATGTATTCCCATATACTTATATATATAAAACATTAAATAAAGACAAATCACATCTAAACGCTATCCGTTAAATCCACGATAACGCATCTGTGATTACATTCTTCCATCCGCAACATGTATGATTTTTAAATTGAAAGTCTGTGACATGAAACTCCAATGAAATAGTCTCAGATTCCTATCTTTAAAACATTCCAAGAATGTAAGTGGATTGTGGTCAGTGTATACAACTGTCTCCGACACATTGTTCATGACATCCACATTAACATGTTGGAAGGCTAGTACCAAACTTAATAGTTTCTTTTCGATTGTGGAGTGTTTTCTCTGGTGGATGTTGAAAAGTAACCAACTGACAGTTCAATCCCATCCTCATCTTCCTGAAGGAGTACAGCTCCAACTCCAATGTCACTAGCATCGATGGCGATTTTAAAAGGTTTTGAAACATTTGTTGTAGCTAAAACTGTTTGGTGATTAATATCGATTTGAAATGGTCGAATGCCTCCTGGCATGGTTCTGTCCACTGAAACTTTGTGTTCTTCGTCAGTAAATCGGTTAACAGTGCCACTACACTGCTAAAGTTTGGAACAAACTTCTGATAGAATCCGTTGAGTCCAAAGAATCGAAGCACCTCCTTCTTCAAGGTTGGTTGTGGAAATTCCTCGATGGCCTTCGTCTTTGCGTTCTGTGGGGTCAACCTTCCATGACCGATGTTACGTCTCAAGAATGTCACCTCTGCTTTCGCAAGTTCCATTTTATTTCAGTCTATCACCAGTTTTGCCTCTTGTAGTCATGGAGTCACAGAGTCATAGGGATGTACACCACGGAAACAGGCCCTTTGGTCCAACTCGTCCATGCTGACCAGATATCTCAACCCAATCCAGTCCCACCTGCCAGCACCTGTCCCATATCCCTCCAAACCCTTCCTATTCTTATACCCATCCAGATGCCTTTTAAATGTTGCAATTGTGCCAGCCTCCACCACTTCCTCTGGTAGCTCATTCCATACACTTGTCACCCTCTGTGTGAAAAAGTTGTCCCTTAGGTCTCTTCTTTATCTTTCCCTTCTCACCCTAAACCTGTGCCCTCTAGTTCTGGACACCACAGAGAAAAGACTTTGTCTGTTGATCCTATCCATGCCCCTCCTGATTTTATAAGCCTCTATAAGGTTACCCCTCAGCGTGAAAGATTCTTCAAATGCGGGAATTGACAACAAAGGTGTTGGTTTTATTACTGCCTGTGGCTTACCTACCATTTGGCTTGTATGCCAGGTATGGCCAAAGTTAACCATATTCTTGTGCATTCCAGGCCTTAGCCTGAGTCTTTCGTACCCCTACTTGACCCCCTAAAGATAGTTCATGTGCTACCCGTAACATCTCCTGTCTATATGCTACTGACAACACAAGCTGGTACACTTCGGCGTATTTCTCCTCTGCACTAATCTGCCCTTTCTGTGTGAGGATTCTATCTTTTAGATAATAACCCTCCGGAATATTCTCTGCCTCCTTTTCAGAGTACGCATCCACATATATATGTTTTATCATCTTGTCTTGCTATTGCAAGTCTCTTCATCTTTCAGGAGTAATCACGTCTGTCCAACCTTCTCCCTGGTCAGGTTTTTCCTGCACCATTACATCGAACAGGGTATCCGCAAACTGAACCTCAACTCCTTCATCTTTCTCTTTACTTTTTGCTTTGTGCTGTGTTTTATGAGAGTTGGATCTGGTTACCACACCGACTGGGAAAATCCCAGGATATTCCTGCTTTAACTCCTCAGTTTCTTGGTCTTCCTTGGGCTTCTCCACAACAAAGGGTGTCACTCCCACCCTGGATCCTGCCAAATCATTCCCAAGAACAAACTGAATTCCTGGAACAGACGCTCTGTCAATCACTCCCGCTGTAACTTCCCCAACCTTGGGCTGGCATTCCAACCTGATTTTCCTCAGGGAAACACTAAATTTCTGTCCATCTATCCCACAAATTACCACACTCTCGGGTAACAAATCAGAAAGACTGCATATTCGCTCATCCCTTATTATCAGGGACTGGTTAGATCCTGTATCTCACAAAATTATAACTTCTTGTCCTTCTTGCCCTGCTCTTTCTGAGTAACCTTTAACCACAAAAGTGAAATTTTTGTAGAGATCAGATACTAACCCCATACCCAGCCCCTGCCTCGGCTGTGCACTCTCCTGCAGCTCCTGCAGCTCTTATTGGGGTCTCCTTTACTACCTTCACTAAGGCCACTGGCTCAGCTTCTTTTACCACACCTTTTCCCATAGTGCCTTTCTTTAGCGACCAGCCCTGTGTCTGTACGTGTCCCACCTTCTGGCAGTGTAAGCACCTTTTCCCATAGTGCCTTTCTTTAACGACCAGCCCTGTGTCTGTCCGTGTCCCACCTTCTGGCAGTGTAAACACCTTTTCCCAGTGCCCTTCTGAAACTACTGGCACTGTCATTTTCTGTGTCCCACTCCATTACAGGGAAAACACCTGAGGCCTTTCATCTCCTGTCCACCCTCTTGGGATTCTTTATCCTGTGGGAAAATCATACCAGTGCTCTCTACTCTGAGTTTCGTAGTGTAGGATCTTCTGTTCTCCCAACTTCTATCCCTCACTGGATGAAATTCTGGCCAGAAGCTTATCTTATGCACCAACACGTACTCACCTGCTAATCCTGCTGTCCTTCTCACTTCCTGAACTTTCTGTTCCTCCACGTGAATTCTTACCATCTCTGGAAGGAGGAGAAGGTAAAGGCAGTCTGTACTGAACTATTTCTCTGATATCATCCTGTTTCTTTATTTGCTCCTTTCCATGAACCAGCTGATGCGTTGTCGGGGCAATCCAAGCCCAACCAGAGGGATTTCTGGGCTCCCTCCCTGCACCCACCCAATGACCCAGCTCCCTCTCCGGTTTCAATGCTCCTTCAAATCTACCTCTTCATGTAAGTTATTGTCACCTGACCCAATATCACATTCAGTGAATCAACATTAACCCTGTTTAATTTGTCATGATAAAGGTCTTTTTAAATATGTTTGGGGACTGTGTTGTGGTAAAGTGCACAGTGATGGTGCTATCGTGGTTAGTGTAGCTGTCTTCCAAACAGGTGAGCTGGGTTAGATTCCTGGCAATCTCAAATTGAGATTTTTTACAATATTCAATAAGAAACCCCAAAGAAAAAAAGGAATTGGATCATTTTGAAAATATATTTGTTTTTTATTCCAAGACAATAAAATGCAAAGTAGGAGTAGAGAAAGGCAGACTGGATGAAACTGTTTACCTGCTGCATTCTCTCACACCTCCTCCCTCCCTCCCCCCTCTAATCGCACCGAGATGGCTCTGGCTGTGCTCCATCCCTGGGGGAGGTATGCCCTGGGTAGAGGAACCTGGGACTTGGGCAGAGAGGGGGCTCTGAGTGAGAGACCTGGGGATATTTCAAACAGGTTCTGGCAGCCATTGTCCCTTTCACCGTGTGCACTGAGTAGGGGGTGAGTATCGGTGTGTTTCTGTCTGTGTGTGTGTGTGTGTGTCTGTGAGAGTGTGGGGAGTGTTTGAATCTCAATCCCAGTTTTGATCCTTTAACCTCATCCCCTCCCTGAACCTGACCCTCCTAACGCAAGCCCCTGGAGCAGAGTCTGTCCCAAATGGGAGAGAGGAAGTGTGAGAGACCATCAAGAGAGCTCAGACCAACCGGAATGGTGAATATCACCTCTTTAATCTCGCCACATCTTTCCTTATCTCCTGGTTGTACCTGTCTGATTTTTTCCTCTTTTCCCTCTCTCTGTCTCTTCTTTGTCTCTGATTCTCACTCACTGTCGGTATCATTCCATCTCTCTCTCTCCCTCTCAACCTTTCTCTCTCACATTATCTCTCTCTCTCTCCTGACAGACGCTCCTTTTTTTTCTTTTTCTCTCATCCTTCTTCCTTTGTCTCTGTTCTTTCCCTCTTTCTTGCTTTCTTTCTTCTTCTCTCATTCTCTCTCTGTCGTTCCCTCTCTTCTTGATTTCTGTCTTTCAATCCTGAATCTGCACCCAACCCCCCCCCCTTCAATTTTGGACAATGCCCCCCATCGCAAATTTAGGCCCTGTCCCCCTCCATGACCCCTGTCCCCCTCCATGGCCCCTGTCCCCCTCCATGACCCCTGTCCCCCTCCATTGCCCCTGTCCCCCTCCATGACCCCTGACCCCCTCCAAGGCCCCTGTCCCCTCCATGGCCCCTGTCCCCTCCATGATCCCTGTCCCCTTCCATGACCCCTGTCCCCTTCCATGGCCCCTGCCCCCTCCATGGCCCCTGTGCAATTGCCCTCCCCTGTGCAGCTCCACCTATCCTGAACTGTCTCTCTGTAGTGCCTCCATTACACACCTACTGCATATAAAAGCCCCTCGGTATCTCTGTCTATCAACAATTCCCTTCCCCTCTGCTGTGTCCCAGCCTCTGGTCTGGAGGACAAAGTGAGGGTGAACAGAGACTAATGTGTCTTTTGACTGTGTACCGTAATGTCATGGAGTCATAGAGTCATACAGCACGGAGACAGATCCTTCGGACCAACCAGGCCACGCTGACCATGTTCCAAAGCTAAACTACTCCCACCTGCCTGCGCTTGGTCCATATCCCTCCAAACCTTTCCTATTCATGAACTTATCCAAACAGCTGAGGATCCTGGGATTGTATTCATTGGAGTTTAGAAGATTAAGGGGAGACTTAATAGAAACTTACAAGATAATACATGGCTTGGAAAGGGTGGACACTAGGAAATTGTTTCCATTAGGCGAGGAGACTAGGACCCGTGGACACAGCCTTAGAATTAGAGGGGGTCAATTCAGAACAGAAATGCGGAGATATGTCTTCAGCCAGAGAGTGGTGGGCCTGTGGAATTCATTGCAGCAGAGTGCAGTGGAGGCCGGGACGCTAAATGTCTTCAAGGCAGAGATTGATAGATTCTTGATGTCACGAGGAATTAAGGGCAACGGGGAGAACGCTGGTAAGTGGAGTTGAAATGCCCATCAGCCATGATTGAATGGCAGAGTGGACTTGATGGGCCGAATGGCCTTACTTCCACTCCTATGTCTTATGGTCTTATGTAGTTTAAACATTGTAACTGTACCTGCATCCATCACTTCCTCTGGCAGTTCATTCTAAACCGAAACTACTAAACATTTTGCCCATCATGTCGTTTTTCGATCTTTCTCCTCACACGTTAAAAATATACCCCTTTGGTTTGAACTCCCCACCCGAGGAAAAAGACCCCTGTCATTCACCTTATCTATGCACCTCAAGGTTTTTTAAACATCAATAAGGTCACTCCTCAACTTCCAATACAACAGTGAAAAACGTCCTCACCTTTCCAGTCCATTTTTATATCTGAAACCCTCCATTCCTGGCAACATCTTGGTAAAACTTTACTGAACCCTCTCCAGTTTAAAAATATCCTTCCTATCACAGGGTGATGAGAATTGCATATAATAAACCAGAAGAGGCCTCACCAGTGCCCAAAAGAACTTCAATATAATGTCAGTTCTGACATTGCACAGGCCTTTGAGTGTAGGAGTAATGAAGGCAAGTGTGCTAAATACCTCCTTAACTACCCTGTGCAAACTTCAAAGAAATATGTCCCTGAACCTCAAGGTCTTTCCGCTCTGTAACACTACCCAGGGCCCTACCAATAAGTCCTGTCCTTGGTTGTATTACCACAATGCAATACCCCACCTGTATCCAAATTAAATTCCATCTGCCATCCCTCAGCCCTTTAGCCCAATTGATCAAGATCTCCTTGTAATCTCGGGTAGCATTCTTCACTGTCTGTTTCACCAATTTTGGTGTCATCCGCAAACTTACTAATCATGCCTCGCATATTCTCATCTAAAACGTTCATTTCAATGACTAACAGAAGTGGAGCCAGTACCGCTCCCAGTGGAACACCGCTGGTCACAGGCCTCCAGTCTGAAAAACAATGATCCACCATTACCTGCTGTCTTCTACAATCAAGCCAATTACATATCCAATTGGCAAGCCCACCCTGAATCCCATGTGATCTAGCTTTAATCTTTAGTTTAACATGCAGAACTTTGTTAAAGGCTTTACTAAAAGCCAAGCAAACACCATCGACCACTCTGTCCTCATTGGTTTTGTTACTTCCAAAAAACAAATCTGACTAAGTGTGTGAGACATGATTTTCCTCACACAAAACCATACTGAGCATCTCTAATCAATTCTTTCCTCTCCACCCTGTGTAAATCCTATCTTTCAGAATCATCTCCAAAAACGTCCCCACCACCGAAGTGAGACTCACGGGTCGATTGTTCCCAGACTTCTCCTCACATCCCTTCTTAAACAATGACATATTAGCCACACCCCAGTCCACCAATTCTTCACCTGTGTTTATTGATGATACAAATATTTCTGCTAGGGGCCCTGCAATTTTCTTCCTAACTTCCCACAGTGTCCTGGGACACACTTGATCCGGTCCTGGAGGTTGACCTACTTTTATGTTTTTTAAGATCTCCAGCACTTCTTCTTCTGTACTGGAAACTTTTCCCAAAACATCAGTGTTTATTTCCCTGATTTAGAACATAGAACATAGAACATAGAAGGATACAGCGCAGTACAGGCCCTTCGGCCCTCGATGTTGCGCCGACCGAATCCTACCTAACCTATACTAGCCCAATAACTTCCAAATGCCTATCCAATGCCCGCTTAAATGACCATAAAGAAGGAGAGTTCACCACTGATACGGGCAGGGCATTCCATGAACTCACAACCCGCTGTGTGAAGAATCTACCCCTAACATCTGTCCTATACCTACCACCCCTTAATTTAAAGCTATGTCCCCTAGTAACACCTGACTCCATTAGCGGTAAATGGATCTCTCGCATCCAATTCCTTCCCAACAGTAAAACAGAATTATTCATTTATATCCCTCCCATTTCTTGAGGTTCAACACAAAGACAACCTCGTTAATCTTTAAGGGGTCCTATCTTTCTCCAGTTGCTCCCTCACTGTTAATGTATTTATAGAATCTCTTTGGATTATCTTTACCTTCCCTGCCAAGGCTCTCTCCTATCCCCTCATTGCCTTCCTCATTTCCTTCTTAAGGATGTTTCTTCACTTTTTATACTCTTCAAGACATTCAGTTCATCCCAATTGTCTCTCTGATAGATTTTTTTTATTCTTGACTTGAACTTCAACATCTTTATTCATCCTGTGTTCACTAATCTTACCAGCCTTGCCTTTCACTCTAACAGGAACAGAATGTTTCTGGACTCTTGTTATCACACTTTGGAAGGCCTCCCACTTGTCAGTCATCCTTTTACCTGTGAAGAGTCGAGAATGTGGTGCTGGAAAAGTACAACAAGTCAGGCAGCATCCCACAAGTAGGAAACCTGCTGTGCTCTTCCAAGACCACACTCGTGACTCTGATCTCCAGCATTTGCATCTTCACTTCCTCCTAGTTCCTTTTACCTGTGACCAGTCTACTCCAATCAACTTTTGAAAGTTCTTGTTTCATACTTTTAAAATTTGCCTTACTCTAATTAAGAACTTTAACTTTTATGGAAGACCTGTGCCTTTCCATAACAATTTTAAAACTGATAGTTTTATTATCACTGCTCCCAAAGTGTTCCCTGACTAACACTCAGTCACTTGGTCTGTCTTATTTCCCAAGAGAAGTTCGGGTTTGATCCTTCTCTAGTAGGAACATTTATATCTTGACAAAGGAAATTTTCGTGCAATTTAACAAATCCTTCACCATCAAAACTTTTTAACACTCTGGCAATCTGAATCAATGTTTAGAAAATTTAAATCCCTTACCATTTCAAACTTATAATTTTTATATATATATTTAAGATCTCTCTACATATTTGCTTCTCAATTGCCCTCTGACTATTGGGGAGCCGATAGTACAATCCCATCAAGGTGATCATCCCTTTCTTATTTCTAACTTCAACTCATATATTTTCATGAAATGGTCCCTCAGAAATATTTTCTCAAATTACAGTCATAATATTTTCCTTAATCAAAAACACAACACTCCTCCTCTCCTCTCTTGCCTCTCTTTATATCCTTCCGAGAAAACCCGAAAACAGAACATTGAACTGCCAGTCTTTTCCATTCCTCAAGAGAAAGTGAGGACTGCAGACGCTGAAGATCAAAACGTGTGGTGCTGGAAAAGCACAGCCGGTCAGGCAGAGCCAACATTTCGAGTATAAGCTCTTCACCAGGAATGGGAGGATGGCCCGGGGGGGGGGGGGGGAGCTGACACTTAAATGGGAGGGGTCTGGGAATGTGCTAGGTAGATGGAGGAGGGTGGAGCAGATAGGTGGGAAGGAAGATGGACCAGTTGGACAGTTCCAGAGGGTGGTGCCTGATGGGACATTTGGCTCTGTGATAAGGAGGGGGGAGGTGAAATGAAGAAACTGGTGGAATCTACATTGATCCCATGTGGTTGGATGGTCCCAAGGCGGAAGATAATGTATTCTTCCTCCAGATGTCGGGTGGCTGGAGTTTGGCGGTGGAGGAGGTCCAGTACTGGCATGTCCTTGGCAGAGTAGTGGGGGGGGAGTTTGCCAAACTCTAACCACCTTGAGGTAGAAAGCCTCATCTTCCTCCTTGGGTCGCTCCAACCACATGGGATCAATGTAGATTTCCTCGGTTTCTTCATACCCCCCACTACCTTACCCCAGATCCAACATTCCAACTTGGCACACCTCTCTTGAACTGTTCTACCTGTCCATCTTCCTTCCCACCTATCCCACTCCACCTTCCTTTCTGACCTATTACCATTACCCCTCTCCTCCATTCCCAGCTACCTTGCCCCCAGCCCGAGATCCCTCCCATTTATCTCTCCCTTGGGCCACCCCCTCATTTCTAATGAAGAGCTACTCTCCTGCTCCTTGGATGCTGCCTGACTGGCAGTACTTTTCCAGCACCACACTTGTCGACTCTTCTCCATTCCTCAGCCAAGTTCTGTGATAGCAATGACATCCCAGTCCCAAGTTCCCTTACATGCCCTGAGTCCATCAGCCTTATCAATAAGACCCCTTGCATTGAAATAAATGCAGTTTAAGTGTTCAGAGTTTCTCTGTTCTGACTTGTTCTTGTCTGTCTTTTCTAAATATCTTGCTGTTTACTGATTCAGAACCATTGCCATCTTTCTTTCCATTTTCACTGTTGCTTAGGAAGCCCCCACCCACCTCTCTAAATGTTTACAAGTTCCTAATATAGTACTGGCAAATCTCCCCATCAGCATATTGGTCCTCTTATAGTTCAGGTGAACCCCATCCTTTTTAAATCTCTTCTGTCTGAGAAGAGATCCTAATTATCCAAGAAACTGAATCCCTGCACATTGCAGCACCTCTTCAACCATTGATTTATCTGCCCTATCCTCTTATTCCTTCACTCATTAGAACTTGGCTCCAGAAATAAATTAGAGATTACTGCTTTTCATATTCTGTTTATTAACCTTCTACCTAACCTCTTACACTCACTCTGTAATGCTTTAACCCTTTCTTGAACAATGTCATTCTTATCAACGTGTACAACAACTTCCAGCTTCTCACTCTCCCCTTTGACAATCTACTTCAAACATTTTGAGACGTCCTTCACCCTGTCACCAAAAAAGCAACGTACTCTCCTCGATTCACACTCATTACCACAGAATCTCCTGTCTGTGCCCCTCACAGGAGAGTTCCCAAAAATTATTAATCTTTTAAATCCTGACAAACCTATTTAACATAAAATTCATTCTTAGTGCCCAAGATCTGACAACCACTCCTATTTTTCCCATTCAATGATACCCAAAACGGACTATCTGTTTGAGAGGGGAATATCCATAGGAGATTTCGAAACCACCTTCATACCCTTCCTGATGGGCAGTTATCGATCTGAATGATTGCGCTGTGATTACACACCTCAGAATCTCGTAGTCATCAATGTCTCTTGCAGGCTGTCAGTAACATTCATCCTAAAAAGAAGCTCTCAGTAGCACCTTATATATAAAATTAAATACCTTTCCTTACCCAGAGATTTAAAATGAAGCATGCAACAAAAAGTAAAAACATTACAAAGAAATCAAACACTTAATTGAACAAATGAAAAAAACAATTCCTTCTCAATAATCCACCATTCAGTGTTCACTGTCTGAAAAAAACTCTCCAGAGCCATCCATATCCAGGCCTCTCCATAAGCTCCATGTACAAACAACCTGTCCCTCTTCATGTATCTTTTTGACTTTTTTTTCCTCAAAACTTTCCCACCACTGACAGCAGACTCACAGATCTATAGTTCCCCAGCTTTTTCCTACCACCTTTCTTAAATTATAGCACGATGATAGCCACTGTCCTGTCTTCAGGCACCTCAGCCTTGGCTGTCAATTATACGAATATCTCAGCAAAAGGCCCAGCAATCTGTTCCACAACTCCCTCACAGTCTGACATTTTACAAAATCACAGCATCATTTTATTCCAGAACGTGTGATGTGAAGTCAACAAACAGTCCGCCTTCCATCCACTTCTAACTTACACCATGGAGATAGCAGAATCTGGGAGGGTTTGGTCAAACCACTAACCCTGAAGAATCCTTCGAGAAGAATAAACCTTCCAGAAACAATGACCCAATGGGTTACATTTGTCTCTATGGGACTCGACCAGCCATGACCCTCCTGTGGTACACAATAGCATGAAACTACCTAACAGCACGGAGAAAGTGAGGACTGCAGATGCTGGAGATCAATGTCGAGAGTGTGGTGCTGGAAAAGCACAGCAGGTCGGGCAGCATCTGAGGAGCAGGAGAATCAACATTTCGGGCATAAGCCCTTCATCAGGAATGAGGCTTGCAGGCCGGGAGAGATAGATGGGAGGGGCCTGGGGGGTGGTGCTGGGGTGAAGGTAGCTGGGAAAGCGATAGGCAGATGAAGGTGAGGGAGAAGGTGATAGGTCAGGGGGCTGTGGGGTGGAGCAGACAGATGGGAAAGGTGATGGACAGGTCAGGAGGGCGATGCTGAGTTGGAGGCTTGGGACTGGGTTAATGTGGGGAGAGGGTACATGAGGAAACTGTTGAAATCCACATTTAACCCGAGTGGCTGCAGGCTCCCAAGGGAGAATATGAGGCATTCGTCTTCCAGGGAACACTTCCCCAATTATAGCACTTGGAAAGCATCTGGATGGATATTTGAATAAGAAGGGTTTAGAGAGATAAGGGCCAAATGCTGACAAATGGGACCAGGTCTGTTCAGGGTGGATGGCTTTTATGGAAGAGTCTGTTTCTGTGTTGTACACGTCTATGACTCTAAGTCATCAGTATAGAGAAAACCATGAGGCATGGTGATTGGCAGGTCATTTGGTTAAATGTTGAAAAATGTTTAGGTCAGCCCTGTGCCAGTACTTAGTCAGTCTGCCCCATGCACTTCCCAGTTGTTATCGAATCACAGAGATATACAGCATGGAAAAAGACCCTTCAGTTCAACCCATTCATGCGGAACAAATATCCGAAATTAATCTAGTCCCATTCACCAGCACTTGGCCCAAATTCCTCTAAACCCTTCCTATTAATATACCCATCCAGGTGCATTTTAAATGCTGTAATTGTGCCTGCTTTCACCACTTCCTCTGGCAGCTCATTCCATACACACATCACTCTCTGCAAGAAAAACACTGCACCTTAGGTCCTTTTGAAATCTTTCCCCTCTCACCCGGAACCTATGACCTCTAGTTTTGGACTCCTATCACCTGGGAAAAGGCGTTATCTATTTACTCTATCCCGGCCACTCCTGATTTTATAAATCCCTACAAGATCACCCCTCAGCCTCTGATGTTCCAGGGAAAATAGCCCCAGTCTATTCAGCCTCTCCCTATAGCTCAAACCTTCCAACCCTGGAAACATCCTTGTAAATGTTTTCTGAACCATTTCATGTTTCACAACATCTTTCCTATAGGAGGAAGACCAGATTCGAAAGCAGCATTTCAATAGTGGACTAACCAATGTCCTTCACAGCCACAACATGACGTCCCAACTCCTATACTCAATGCACTGACCAATGAAAGAAACACAGGAATGCTTTCCTTTTGTGTTTTTGTGTTTCTCCGTGCACCTACGTCTTGTACTTAGGCACCTTCGTACGTGAGATGGCACCATGCTTGATGACATTGTCACACATTTCCCTGTACTCCTGTACTTGAGTACATGTGACAATAAAGCTTAAGTCTATATCTAAATACCTTCTTCACTCCCCTGACTACCTGTGGCTCCATTTTCAAATATCTATGAACCAGCACTCCAAGGTCTCTTTGTTTAGCAACACTCCCCAGTACTTTACCATTAACTGCATATGTCCCACCCTGACTTGCCTTTCCAAAATGCAACACCACACATTTATCTAAATTAAACTCTATATGCCACTCCCCAGCCCAGCAACCCATCTGATCAAGGTCCTGTTGTACTCTGAGGGAATCTTCTAGACTGTCCACTACACCTCCAATTTTGGTGTCATCACAAACTTACTAATTATCCCTCCCATGTTCACATCCAAATTATGTTTATAAATGACAAAAAGTAGTGGACCCAGCATCAATCACTATGTCACACCGGTGGTCACAGGTCTTCAGTCTAGGAAGCAACCTTCTATCACCACCCTCTGTCTCCAACCTTCTATATCTAATTGGCTAGTTCCCCTTGTGTTCCATGTGACCTAATCTTGCTCACCAATCTACCATGCAGAACTTTGCTGAACGCCTTACTGAAGTACTTATAGATCATGTTCACCACTCTGCCTTCATCAATCCTCTTTGTTACCTCTTCAAAAAACTCAATTAAGTTAGTGAAACATGATTTCCCACACACAATGCCCCATGTTGACAATCCCTAATCTGCCCTTGCCTTTCCAAATATATGTAAATCCAGTCTCTCAGGATCCCCTCTCAACATGTTCCCCACCACCAATGTCAGACTCACCGGTCTATCATTCCCTTGTCTCTCCTTACCACGTTTCTTGAATAATGGCACCACATTAGCCAATCTCCAGTCTTCTGGAATCTCACCCTTGACTACAGATTATACAAATATCTCAGCAAGGGGCAGAGCAATCACTTCTCTAGATTCCCACAGAGTTCAAGGTACACCTGAACAGTTCCTGAACAGTTTACCAATCTTTATCTGTTTTAAGATTAACTGCACCTCCTCCTCTGTAATGTGGACATTTATCAAGATGTCAATATTTATTTCCCCAAGTTCTCTTGATTCCATCTTCTTCTTCACAATAAACACTGATGTAAAGCATTTGTTTAGCATCACCCATATCTCCTGTAGTTCCACAGGTGGTCTTGCTGATCTTTATTCTCTCCTGAATTACCTTTTTCTCCTTAATGTAATCTTTTTGGATTCTCCTAACCCTGCTTGCCAACACTAATCTCATGTCCCATTTTTGTCTTCCTGATTTCCCTCTTATGTGCACTTCTACTGCCTTTATACTATTCTAGGGATCCTCTTGATCCCTGCTGTCTACATCTGACATCTGCCTCTTGCTTATTCTTGAGCAAAACCTCATTTTCTCTCATCATTCAGCATTCTCTAAAGCTACCAGCCTTGCCCTTCACCCATATATGAGAACATACAGTCCCTGGACTCTCATCTCATTTTTGAAAGTTTCCCATTTTCCAGCTTTCCTTTTACCTGCAGACATTTGTCCCCAGGAGAAAGCTCTGGAGTATCAGAGCTGAAAATGTATTGCTGGAAAAGCACAGCAGGTCAGGCAGCATCCAAGGAACAGGAAGGGCTTATGCTCGAAATGTCGAATTTCCTGTTCCTTGGATGCTGCCTTACCTGCTGCGCTTTTCCAGCAATACATTTTCAGCTCGACATTTGTCCCCAATGAACTTTTGAAAGTTCTTGCTTAATATCATGAACATTGACCTTCCTATAAATTTAGAACTTTAGCTTTTAGATCCATTCTACTTTTCCAAGACGACTGAGAACCCTCGGAATCTATTAGCACACAAACCCACCAACACTCTCAAACAAAAACTAACAAACTTAAAAGACCCAGTAAAACCCATGGACAAACGCTACGTAGGAAAAACAGGAAGAAAGTTTGCCACCACGATACATGAGCACCAGCTAGCCACTAAAAGACATGACCCCCTCTCCCTCATAGCCCTATACACAGATGAAAAAAAAAGCACCATTTCGACTGGGACAACACATCTATTCTGGCTAAGCAAAGACATGCCAGAGAATTCCTAGAGGCCTGGCACTCCAACCACAATGCCATAAACAAGCACATAGATCCAAATGCCATCTAACAACCCCTCAGAAAATGAACAGGAAATGACATCACCACAAACCCCAGGAACCCCATCCTGGAGAAAGATATAAATAGAAAGCAGGAGACAACAGATTCGCTTCACTTGGAGGTCACCACTGATGATGTTACCTAGCCAGGTAATGAAACGTCTGGATATCAAACCTACAGCTCAGTGAGCAAACCTACACTCTAAACCCCCTTTCCGTCATTATTTTAAAACAAATAGAATTATGGTTCCTGGCCCCAAAGTGTTCCCCCACTGACACCTGAGTCATCTGCCCTGCCTTATCTCCAAAGAGTAGATCAACTTTTGTTCCTTTAGAAAGTACATTCACATACTGAATCAGAACATTTTCTTGTACACACTTAACAAATTTCTCTCCAACCAAGTCATTAACACAATGGCAGTCTCAGTCTATGCTTTGGAAAGTTAAAATCCCTTTGCCATTACCAGCCTATTATTCTTACAGAAAATTGAGATCACCTAACAAATTTGCTTTTCGATTTCCCCTGACTGTTTGGAATCCATAGTACAATCCTAACAAGATGATTTTCCTTTTCTTATTTCTTGGTTCCAAGTGAATAATTTCCCTGGATATATTCACAGGAATATCATCCCAAAATACAGGTGTAATATTATCCCTAATCGAAATATGCCTCTCTCTCCTCTCTTGCACCCCACCCCCTCACCCCCACCATCCCTCCCCCAACTTTCAATCCTTCCTTGAGCATGTATGCCCTGGAACATTGGGCTGCCAGTCCTGTCCATGCCTGAGCCTCGGTTCTGTAATTGCTATGATATCCCAGTCCCGTGTTCCCAACCATGCCCTGAGATCATCTGCCTTACCTGTTCGACCACTTGCATTGAAATAATAGTTTAATTTATCAGTCTTACCTCGCTGTCTGCTTTTTTCCTGCCTGCCCAAGTGTAATTGACTTGCCCCTTTTCCCAACTATACCCAGTTTCAGACTGATCCCTTTCCTCACTATCTCCCTCGGTGTTAATTCCATCCCCATCTTCCCCAACCCAAGCAGCTCGAGCAACTCTCCCCACCAGTATATTGCAATTCAGGTACAACCTTTCCTTCTGATCCAGGTCTCTTCTACCCCAGAAGAGATTCCTCTGCACTCCAGTTCCGACTCCCACTGGGACACGGCACTGGGAGTAATCCAGATATTACTGCTGTAGGAGTGACTGCTGTCTCTGAGGCAAGAAGACTCTGAAGGCCTGGGCAATTCAGCAGGAACAGCAGTTTATTCCAGCGGAAATCGATTACAGCCAGGAGAGGAACTCAAAACCGTCACACAGGACAACCCAGCTGTCTCTGTCAGACACCCGTACAATACCATTCTTACACTTTCTGACATCAAAGTTATGTCAGTCTACAAACTAACTGTTCTTGTGCAGTTAATCAGATCAAGTTCACAAGTCAACCAACTGGGTGATGATTACATCAGGTCAGAAAATCAGTTGGCCAGGCAGTTAATTCTATCAGGAGGCGAAAGTGAGGTCTGCAGATGCTGGAGATCAGAGCTGAAAATGTGTTGCTGGAAAAGCGCAGCAGGTCAGGCAGCATCCAAGGAGCAGGAAATTCGATGTTTCGGGCATAAGCCCTTCTTCAGGTCTTCTTCTATCAGGTCTGTAAATTAATTACATCCAATTAATAATTCAATTAACTCGGCATTTTGATTACAGCAGGTCCCTGTGTATTACATACCTACCAGTCAGATTCAAACATACGGTGCCTGTTCGCTGATGTGGTCACTTGTTTATCTTGTAATCTTTGTCCCTGAATATCCTGTGATCTGCTGAGGTTCTGCCCTGGTCACCCAGATCAGTTCATCATTAACAATGTCTCTGTGGGCGAGCTGGCGAGTCTTCACTGATGCAGAGAGACAATCACCTTCAAACATCTTATTCTATGGGTTCGTGAGATATTGTACTATATGTTTCTTTATTTTTATATTAAGGTCCTTTATTTGCCAACCCACTCACAATCGCTCGATATTTACTCCTGCATTGCATTCAGTCATTCATCAAACTGTGGTCTCCCCACTCCCCAACGCACTGTCTCACCCGAAACTATGAAAAGATGAGAATACCAATCCCCCTCAGAACCATCTACCGGGACTTGAACAGCTTGCAGACAATCAAACAAGTTGGCTCCATCAGCACGGACCTGTTAGATACAGATTGAATGTGGTCTCTGTCCCCTTTAAGAAAGTTACTGTCAAATCGCGTTTCCGTGAAATGGAATGAATGAGGGAGGAAACCGGCGATAGGGAATGAAATCTCAAAACCCAGCCGCGGGAATCCGTTTGCTAAGTCCTCTGCTTTTATTAAGTACATCTATAAGTTCTGATTTGGTTAAATCATATCAGCCTGATATTCTTTCTCATAGTCTCTACCCTAAAAGGACTCACACCCTCATCCCCCTCCTACAACTACCCTCGGGGATCGACTTTTTAAGTTCCTGCCTAAATTCCTATTTTCTCTCCTCAGAACCTGGTCCTTTTCCCATCCTGTATCATGGGAAACAGCAACATCCTGCTGGTCCCTCTCCCCTTTGGGAATATTCTGCACCCTCTCTGAGATAATTCTGAATTGTCTGTAGTGAGGGGATATTTGAATAACTGCCTGGGCCCAGTTTGGAAGCTCCCTGGACAGATTTCAGATCCCATCATTGACTCACTCTTTATTGGAGGGACAGTGAGGTGCAGCAGCACTATATTTGAACTCAGGCCTTTCCAAAGCCGTTCACAATGTATTTGGTGGGACAGTGTGTTGGGAAGGTGACTCAGCTGGTTACTACAGTTATTGAACAGAGTTGTGTACTCTGATTATCGAAGTGAAAAATAATTAAATTGTCTTCAACTGAAAAAAATAGTTTAGTTCGGCTTGATTTTAAAATGGAAAGAAATCAAGAGGTGTTAACTCTTTATTGTAGAAAACATAAAACTGCCCTGCAGTATATTCCTCACAGACATATCCACGAACATAGTCACACTCACAGAATCCCACTTTACAAACAATGTCCCAGACAACACAATGACCATCTCAGGGCAGGTCCTGTCCCACTGGCAGGACAAAGCCAGCAGAAGGAACAGCTCCGTGGGAGACAGTCAAGAGGGCTGTGCTCTGGAAGTGCTCAGCATTGATGCCAGACCCCAGGAAGCCTCATGACATCAGGTTAAACACAGACACGGAAACATTCTGTGTGTCTTAAAAAGTATTAAGGTCAATAAGTCCATGGGTCCTGATGGGATCGATCCCAGAATATTGAGGGAGACAAGAGAACAAATTGCTGCAGCATTGACAGACATCTTTGTATTCTCTCTGGCCACAGGTGAGGTCCCAGAGGACTGGAGAATAGCTGATGTTGTCCCATTGTTTAAGAAGGGTAGCAGGGATAATCCTGGGAATTACAGA
Source organism: Hemiscyllium ocellatum (assembly GCF_020745735.1). Lineage (NCBI taxonomy): Eukaryota > Metazoa > Chordata > Chondrichthyes > Orectolobiformes > Hemiscylliidae > Hemiscyllium > Hemiscyllium ocellatum. The sequence continues at coordinate 704,044 of NW_026867471.1, read as the reverse complement.
CCTGTGAGCCTTATGTCAGTGTTAGCGAAATGATTGGAAAAAATTCACCCAGACAAGATCTATCCGCATTTCGAAGAAAATGGATTTATAAGTGACAGACAGCATGGTTTTGTGTGGGAGAAGTCGTGCCTTTCTAAATTGACCACATTTTTTAAGGAGATGATGAAGATGATTGATGAGGGAAAACCAGTTGATGTTGTCCACATGGACTTCAGTAAAACCTTTGACAATGTCCCTCATGGCAGACTGGTACAAAAGGTGAAGTCACATGGTATCGGGGTGAGCTGGCAAGATGGATTTTCCTATTTAGAACTGACTCAATCACAGGAGACAGAGGGATGGTGGAGGATGCTTTTCAGAATGGAGGGCTGTGACTAGTGGTGTTCACACGGATCAGAGCTGGGACATTTACTCTTCATGGCCTTTATAAATAATTTGGAGGAATACATGGTTGGTCTAAGTTTGCAGATGATAAAAAGATTGGGGTGATACAAAGATTGATGGAGTTGTAGATGTTGAAGAGGATTGTCAGAGGATACAACAGGATATTAGATCAGTTGGAGGCATGGTCAGAAAAATGGCAGATGGAGCTTAATCCAGACAAATGTGAGGTGATACATTTGGGAAGGCCAAGTACTGTTGGAAATTAAACAGTGAATGGCAGAACCCTTCGCAGCATTAATATGCAGAGGGATCTGGGTGTGCAGGTCCACAGATCACTGAAGTGGCAGTGCTGGTGGATAAGGGGGTAAAACAAAACAGCCTATGGCAAGTTTGCCTTCATTTGAAGGAACATTGACTATATGGATAGTACAAAGATGTGCAGGTTAGGTGAAGTGGTCAAGCTAAATTTCCCATGGTGTTCAGGGATATGTAGGTTAGGTGCATTAGTCAGGGGAAATATAGAGTAATAGGGGAGGGGAGTGGGTCAGGGTGGGATACTCTTCACAGGATTGGTGTGGACTTGTTGGGCCAAATGGCCTGTTTCCACACTGTAGGCATTCTATGATTTCTATGTTCAGAAAGTTATGCTTTGTATGGATTTGTAGAACTTCAGTTAGACTGCACTTGGAATATTGTGTCCAGTTCTGATCACCACACTACTAGAAGGACGTTGATGCTTTGGAGGGGGTTCAGAATAGGTTTTCCAGGGTGTTACCTTGGTATGGGGGATTTTGAAGAAAGGTTAGATAGACTGGATTTGTTTTCACTGGAATGCAGGACATTGAGGGCTGACCCAGTAGAAGTTTATAAGATTGTGAATGGCATTAGATGAAGTGGAAATATGAGGCTTTTTCACATTTTGGGGGGGGGGGGAATCAATTCTGAGGGGCACAGGTTCAAACCACAAGGAGGGAAGTTTAAAAGAGATGTGCAAGGCACATTTTTCACACAAAGGGTGGTGAGTGCCTGGAATGTACTGCCAGAGGAGGTGGTGGAAGCAGACACATTAGCAGCATTCAAGGGAATACCTAGACCAATACACAAACAGGAAGGGAATAGAGGGATACAGATCCTGGAAATGAAGACGGTTTTAGTATGGAAGGGTAAAATGTGTCAGCACAGGCTTGTAGGGCCGAAGGGCCTGTCCTGTGCTGCATTGTTCTTTGTTCTTCTCTGTTCAGTTAGCTCTTCCTGCATTTAAAACACTGCAACAGGGATGCTATGAAACAACTCCAGGTCACTGAGATACAGACCCACCTTGGAGGATACACTCCCAGATGTGGCTTTCCCAGACTAGTGCACATGGAAGTTTGAGTATTGAGTTTTACTTTAAAAAGACCCCTCCCCTGGATACTATTCAGACAAAAATATCAGTGCAATCATATTTTCAGAATGGCAGTGTCTTTCCAGTCAGATCAGTACTCCGAACCCCTTGATTAGATTTCAGTCTGTAACTCACTCCAGGATATTTACTATTCAATATAGAAACGTGTTGGAAAAGACAAGAAAGAAATCACTGGAGAACTGCAGCAGGTCAGGCAGCATCTGTGGGGGTAAGAGAGTTGCTCGTCCAGTGTCACTGGGTATTTGAAACAAGGATCCCTTCCTCCCAGGAACTGAGACTTCTCTGAACTGTTTCCAACACAAGTATATCCTTTTAATAAAGGAAACCAAAACTAAACGCAATCCTCAATGTGTGTTCTGAACAGTGACTGTGCGGTTGTAAGACCTCCCTCCTTTTAGATTAGATTACTTACAGTGTGGAAACAGGCCCTTCGGCCCAACAAGTCCACATCGACCCGCCAAAGCGTAACCCACCCATTCCCCTACATTTACCCCTTTACCTAACACTACGGACAATTTAGCATGGCCAATCCGCCTGACCTGCACATCTTTGGACTGTGGGAGGAAACCGGAGCACCCGGAGGAAACCCACGCAGACACGGGGAGAATGTGCCAGGTCTCTTGCGCTGTGAGGCAGCAGTGCCACCCACTGTGCCACCGTGCTGCCGTACATTACTCTCTTACATTAAAGGTCAATATTCCATCTGACTACCGAATTATTTGATGTACCTGTATGCTACTCTTTTAGATTCCTGTACAAGAACAGGTAAATCCCCCTCCTCCAGAATTCTGTCATCTCTCTCCTTTTAAATAATGCTCTGCTCTCTGTTATTCCTGTCAATCAAACAACCTCATGCCACAGCCACATTATACTCCAGGTTCCTTTTCTTCCCATTTACTCAACCGAACCCAATAGTTTAATGTGATTATAATAGTTGAGGTCACAGCATTGATCCCTGTGACACTCCATTAGTTACCAGTCTGACACTGAAGCCTTTATTCTGATTCTGTTTCCTGTTAATCAGGCTTTCATCTTCTACCCAGCTTATATATCATCACTGGCAAAATGCAACAATAACTTATCTGGCATCTTTTACACAGCTTCTTGTACAGGGCTTTATAAAATCATGAGGGGCCAGAGACAAGATGAATAGCCAAGGCCTTTTCCCCAGGACAGGGGAGTCCAAAACCAGATGGCACAGGTTTAAGGTGAGAGGGGAAAGATTTAAAAGGGACCTGAGCGGTAACATTTTCATGCAGACGGGGGGTGTGTATGGAATGGGCTGCCAGAGAAAGTGGTCCAGGCAGGTACAATTACAACATTTTGGAGACATTTGGACAGGGACATGAATAGGAAAGATTTAAAGGGATAAATAAATATTGAACTGTTTCCAGAACACTGAAAGCAAATGTAATCTTGAACAACTCTATTGCAATGCTTGTCCAGAATTACATGTGAAACAATCAATTTTACTGAATTTGCCTGTACCAAGATTGTGTTGATGGGATGTTACTCTATTGGAGCAGTTGCTGTTTATGAGTCATCATTCCTGATGAAGGGCTTATGCTCGAAACGTCGAATTCTCTATTCCTGAGATGCTGCCTAACCTGCTGTGCTTTGACCAGCAACACATTTGCAGCTATGAGTTAAATAACCCAATATCCTGCTAAGTTTTCCAATAGTTATTCCAACGCTTCTTTCTTTTGTCTGTAATTTGATTTTGATTTTATTGTCACATGTACTCAGTACAAAGGTACAGGAATACAGTGAGAAGTGTATAATGTCACCACACAATGCACCATCTTAGGGACAAATACCTAGTCATATAATCTTAAGAAGAAGGTAGAAAGAAAGAACAAACTTAAAAATTAAACTTTTTTTTGTTTTTACAGTAATAATAGCGCTGCTTAAAATATATGATGTCAGGAGTGTGATGGAATCCTTCCCACTTGCCTGGGTGGGTATAGCTCCAACAACACTCAAGAAGCTTGACACCATCCAGGAACAAGCAAACCGCTTGATTTAGCACCACATCTACAAACATTCAATCCCTCCACCACCGGTGCTCAGGAGCAGCAGTGTGTCTATCTACAAGATGCACTGCAGAAATTCACCAAAGATCTTTAGGCAGCACCTTCCAACCCCCCGACAGCTTCTATCTAGAAGGACAATGAGCAGCAAGTACCTGGGAACATCACTGGCAAGTTCCCCTCCAAGCCACTCACCATCCTGACTTGGAAATATACTGTTGTTCCTTTGCAGTCGTTGGGTCAGAATCCTGGAATTCCCTCCCTACCAGCATTGTGGATCAACCACACCTGGCTGAGAGATGGTCACACCGGGTCGAGAGATCTGTAGGCCAGGCTGAGAGATCACCACACCGGGCAGAGAAATAGGTATGCCGGGCTGAGATAACACCATGCTGGGCTAAGATCCTCAGGCTGGGCTAAGTGATCACTATGCTGGGCTGAGAGATCATCACATCGGGCCGAGAGATCACCATGCTGGGCTGAGAGATCACCATGTCGGGCTGAGAGATTGCCACACTTGAATAGTTAAAACATTCAGCATGTTGCTGTGCAGAGGGACCTGGGTGTCCTTGTGCATGAATCACAGAAGATTGGTCTGCAGGTGGAACAGGCTATTAAAAAGGCAAATGGAATTTTGTCCTTCATTGCTAAAGGGATTGAGTTTAAAAGCAGAGAGGTTATGTTGCAGCTGTATAGGGTGCTGGTGAGGTCACAGTTGGTGTACTGCATGCAGTTTTGGTCTCCTTGTGAAAGGACAGACTGGCACTGGAGGGGGTACAGAGGAGGTTCACTCGATTGATTTCAGAGTTGAGAGATTTGGCTTCTGAGGAGAGACTGAGTAGACTGGGATTATATTCACTGGCCCCATAATGTCTTCTCTAACCTCTTGCAGTGCTCTTGGAAATATTGGTCAGGACCAGGAGATTTATCCACCTTCATACATTCTAACACCCAACACCTCCTCTACTGTGATACACACTGTCCCCAAGATATCACCACTAACGTCCCCTAGTTCCCAATCTTCATGTCTTTCTCCGCGGTAAACACAGAGGAGAAATATTCATTGAGAACCTCACCCATCTCCTGTGGTTCTACACATAGGTGTCTCTAGTTATTCTTTCTCCTTTTTACTTAAAGAATCTCTTTGGAGATTTGGTGGTTGTTTAAAGGCGCGAAGTGGAGATATGGGGAAGGTCTTGGTGAGGTGCTCATCCTCATTGATAATGTGTTGCAGGCTGTGAAGAACATGGTGTAGTCTTTTGGCTCCTGGGAAGTACTGGACAATGGAGGGTACCCTGTCAGTTGCAGCCTGTGTCTGTCTCCTGAGGAGGTCATTATGGTTTCTCACTGCGGCACGTTGGAACTGGTGGTTGATGAGTTGAGCATCATATCCCGTTCTTATGAGGGCATCCTTGTCCACACAATCTTGTCACAGTGAACACTGTAAGATGTATCAGAGTGTTGAAACTGATACCACCATTACTTGTGGGACACCACCCACCAGGTACATGGCAGGTAATCATGTGACTCGGCCAACGTGGTCTATCTCCTCCGCTGCAGGCAAAGATGCCCCGAGGCATGGTACATTGGCAAGACCGAGGAGAGGCTATGGCAACGGATGAATAGACACCACACAACAATCAACAGACAGGATTGTTCCCTCCCAGTCGGAGAACACTTCAGCGGTCCAGGACACTCGACCCTCAGACCTTTGGGTGACCACCCTCCAAGATGGACTAAAGGACAGGCTACACCACAAAGTGGGTGAGCAGAAGCTGGTAGCCAAATTTGGTACTCATGGGGATGGCCTCAACTGAGACTTTGGGGTCATGTCATACTCCAGGTGACCCCACTTCACTACACACACTCTCTCAAAAACTTACACACACACACACACACACACACACACACACACACACACACACACTCCTACAGACACATACACTCATGCAGGCCCTCTCTCACACACAAGCTCTCTCTGATATGCTCATACATACACACCCACTCTCACACATACACACACCCTCTCATCTACTTATACAGCTTTCACACTCACACTCAGACACATGCGCACACTCTCTCACAGACACTCAAACACCCCCTCCGCCCCACCGCGCACGCGCGCGCACACACACACACACACACGCACACAAGTTTGTGGGGACAATTTGTACTTGCAGAATTACATTTGATTTTGCTCAAAAACTATATGAGATTCTGAAAATCCGTTTTTTTCAGAAAAAGAATCAGTCTGAACATCTGGGCACAGACAGCCTCCCACAGGGTACCTCACACTTTCAATACATTACCTGAGCTGATATGGCATCTACTGGTAAAATTCACTTGAGAATGTAACTTTAATAAAAACGTTCTGGGATTTCCATATGAAACAACTGAAAACAACATGGTTATTCTAAAAGATGAGAAACATAACAAACAATCCAGGTCTTTTTCAATAAATAATTTCAGTTGCATCACACTGTAAACTTTTGCAATAAATTCTGTGTCTTATGATCTTATATTCCACAACCACCTGACGAAGGAGTGTCGCTCCAAAAGCTAGTGCTTCCAAATAAACCTGTTGGACTATCACCTGGTGCTGTGTGATTTTTAACTTTGTTCACCTCAGTCCAACATCGGCTCCTCCAAATCAGGATTGATGAAGGCAGTGTGGGTCATCGCTTTTTGTCATTTATATAAACGATTTGAATGTGAACATTGGAGGTAGAGTCAGTAATTTTGAAGATGACACCAAATTTGGATACGTCGTGGACAGCAAAAATTCCCACAGAGTACCATGGCACCTTGATCAGATGGGTTACTGGGCTGAGGAGTGGCTGATGGAGAATAATTTAGATAAGTGTGAGGTGCTGCATTTTGGGAAGGCAACTCAGGATGGGACATAGGCACTTAACGGTAAGATCTGGGGAGTGTTTCTTAACAAAGAGACCTTGGAGTGGTGGTTCAAAGATGTTTGAAAATGGAGTCATGGGTGGACAGGGGAGTGAAGAAGATGTTTGTTATTTAGATTCAGATGTAAATTTTATTGTTACATGTTCTCAAGTACAGGAGTACAGTGAAATGTGTACAATGTCATCAAACACTGTACGTGTAGTAATACAAAAACTAAGTTAGAGGGAAAGCATGACTGTGTTTTTTAGTATAAGTAGAAAAATCAAGAAATAAAGTTAAATGTTAACATTACAGTCCTTCGTTGTGTTAAGTGGAACAATAAAGTAATAACAGTAAAGGTTGCCCAGTGTTTCTGAAGTGCACTCCCTGTGAAGGCTCAATCCCCTTTGCTTGGGCCCGCTGTTTGGGAGTCTGCCTCCCTTCTGTCTATGCTGCAGATGCTGGGGGTTGGGGTGGTGGGTGGGGGGTATCTCCCTCATCGACACTTCGGGCTTGCTCAGGTTTAGGACCATTCGGGGCAGCCATTTTGGCGCCAAGCGATTTGGCGCGGCCTGTTTGCCGCAGCCCATTTGCCGTAGAGCCATTTAGGCGCAGAACTATTTTGGCGCAGCTCATATTTATTCCTCTTCAGGCTTAGTTAAAGCATTAATGAAAGAAATAAAAATAATGTTATTTTCTTTAGTAAAAGTGTTAAAAAGAAAAAAGAAATAAAAGAAACAAGTTAATTACGAAAAATCTAAAACATGACGTTTATTCAAAATTATGGGCAATCCCTTGTAAATATTCAACATCATTTCTCTCACTAAATTTTCTTACGAGTGTTTGCATTCTAGCGTCTGCTTCCCTGAATTTCTTTAATTTCAACAGAATATCGTGCCCTGCTACGAGATGCTCATAGTAAATGTCCCTTCCACTCCATTCTGATCCTTTCGTAAACGGTCAATAAATTTCCTAATAACTGGATATTCCACTCCAAGTTCACATTGTAATCTCCTGTGGGCAGCTTCTGCATGATTGTTTGTTCTGTCCACATTGTTTAAAGTTCTTTCATATAAATTTCACATTCCAACTGGAAAAAGCGGTGGACGCCTACCATTTCCTCTGGGTAATCTTCTACCTCCATAGTTACCCTCGAACCAGCCCAGCAGCAGCTGCAGTTCATCTGGAAGCACATCAGCCAAATGTTCCATGTTTTCAATCGGAATCAATGCAAGACCAATTACCATTTTAGCTCTCAAAGAAAACTCCAAGTCGATGTTATACTTACCCAAGTGTCCCAAACTGGCAAGATGTTTTCTCATATTTTGAGCCAGGTGAAAAAAACATCCCCGGATTATTGCAGAAGGAAAATGCTGCTGTAAACGTTTGAAATTTGCAAGTTCAAAGTCCCAGCTGATAATGTCAGGGTGGCATTCAGGGTGTATTTCCAGAACCATTTCAAATAACTTATCATCTGTTGTTTGTAACTTATTTGGGAGTAAAGCATACAACAGTGTGAACACACCTTGATGTATTTCCTCTAAAATAACATAAACTTGTGAAAATAGAGGTGGGGAAATTTTGAATGTTCCATCAACTTATAACATTTTTGATTGCTTCAGAAACGCGACATTCCTTTTTCTTCCAAATATAAGAATTCTGCAGGTGGTGCTCCTGCTGTAAAGATAGTAAAAATTGTTCTTCATTATATTCATTAACAGAATATGTTTTAAAGCTATCAGGAATTACAAGTTCTTCTAAATTCCTTGGAATTACTGGGTAAGCAGCAATTTCTTTCCTTGTCCAACTAATCCTTGTCTTCAGTGCTCTCTTGTTAGGCATCGTCCCTGAGCAAGCTTCCGACATATATTCTAGGCACTCGGTAATCACTTGTAAACTTCCCTCGACATTTCAGCAGCTCATACTTTTATTTTTGAAATGACAGTCTGTCTTTCCACCTTCTTTAATGGGTTATATTTTATTTTAATAATAACTACAAACTGCTGGAAACCAAATATCTGCGCCAAAACGGTTCTGCGCCTGAATGGGTCTGTGCACCAAACAGGCCGCACCAAATTGCTCACGCCAAAATGGCTGCACCGAATGGCCAGAAGGGCCGAAGGTGCCTGTTCCACAATCTTGGATACTTGCTCTCTCTCTCCCTCACACTGCCCGCTCCCACTCTCTCTCCCTCTCACTGCCCGCTCTCACTGCCCGCTCCCACTTTCTCTCCCTCTCACTGCCCGCACTCACTCTCTCTCTCCCTCACACTAACGGCTCCCCCTCTCTCTCTCCCTCACACTGCCCGCTCCCACTCTCTCTCTCCCTCACACTGCCAGCACTCACTCTCTCTCTCCCTCACACTGCCGGCTCCCACTCTCTCTCTCCCTCACACTGCCCGCTCCCACTCTCTCTCTCCCTCACACTGCCCGCTCCCACTCTCTCTCTCCCTCACACTGCCCGCTCCCACTCTCTCTCTCCCTCACACTGCCCGCTCCCACTCTCTCTCTCCCTCACACTGCCGGCTCCCACTCTCTCTGCCTCACACTGCCCGCTCCCACTCTCTCTCTCCCTCACACTGCCGGCTCCCACTCTCTCTCTCCCTCACACTGCCCGTTCCCACTCTCTCTCTCCCTCACACTGCCCGCTCCCACTCTCTCTCTCCCTCACACTGCCCGCTCCCACTCTCTCTCTCCCTCACACTGCCGGCTCCCACTCTCTCTCCCTCACACTGCCCGCTCCCACTCTCTCTCTCCCTCTCACTGCCCGCTCCCACTTTCTCTCCCTCTCACTGCCCGCACTCACTCTCTCTCTCCCTCACACTAACGGCTCCCCCTCTCTCTCTCCCTCTCACTGCCCGCTCCCACTCTCTCTCTCCCTCACACTGCCAGCACTCACTCTCTCTCTCCCTCACACTGCCGGCTCCCACTCTCTCTCCCTCACACTGCCCGCTCCCACTCTCTCTCTCCCTCACACTGCCAGCACTCACACTCTCTCTCCCTCACACTAACGGCTCCCCCTCTCTCTCTCCCTCACACTACCGGCTCCCACTCTCTCTCCCTCACACTGCTGGCTCCCACTCTCTCTCTCTCCCTCACACTGCCCGCTCCCACTCTCTCTCTCCCTCACACTGCCAGCACTCACTCTCTCCCTCACACTAACGGCTCCCCTCTCTCTCTCCCTCACACTGCCAGCTCTCACTCTCTCTCTCCCTCACACTAACGGCTCCCATTCTCTCTCTCCCTCACACAGCCCGCTCCCACTCTCTCTCTCTCCCTCACACTGCCGGCTCCCAATCTCTCTCTCCCTCACACTGCCCACTCTCACTCTCTCTCTCCCTCACTTGCCCACTCCCACTCTCTCTCGCCCTCACTCTGTCCACTCCCAATCTCTCTCTCCCTCACACTGTCCGCTCCCACTCTCTCTCTCTCTCACACTTCCTGCTCCCACTCTCTCTCTCCCTCACATTGCCTGCTCCCTCTCTCTCTCCCTCACACTGCCTGCTCCCACTCTCTCTCTCTCTCTCTCACACACTGCTGGGTCCCACTCTCTCTCTCCCTGACACTCCTGCTCACTTTCTCTCTCTCCTCTGCACTACCGGGTCCCACTCTCTCTTCTCTGCAGTGCTGGGGAATGCTTGCCTTTCTTGGTCAGTGCATTGAGTATAGGAGTTGGAAGGTCATGTTGTTTCTGTGAAGGACATTGGTTAGCCCACTATTGGAAGACTGCATTCAATTCTGGTCCCCCTCCTACAGGAAGGATGCTGTGAAACTTGATAGGGTTCAGAAAAGGTTTTCAAAAATGTTGCCAGGGTTGAAGGGATTGAGCTATCAGAAGGGGCTGAATAGGCTGAGGGTATTTTCCCTGGAGCGTCAGAGGCTGAGGGGTGACCTGACAGAGATTTATAAAATTATGAGGGGCAGGGATAAGGTAAATAGCCAATATCTATTTCCCAGGTGAGAGGAGTCCAAGACTAGAGGTCAGAGGTTAAGTTTGGAGGGGAGAGATTTAAAAGGAAGCTCAGGGGCAGTTTTCTTCTTTCAGAGAGTGATGTGTGCATGGAATGAGCTGCCAGAGGAAGTGGTAAAAGTGGGCACAATTCTAACATCTCAATGGCATCTGGATGGGTATATTAATAGGAAGGGTTGAGAGGGATGTGGGCTAAGTGTTCCCTGGAGAAAAGACCTTGCCAATCACCCTCTCCATGCCCTTGATGATTTTACAAACCTCTATGAGGTCACCCCTCAGCCCCCGATACCTCAAACCCTTGACCCCAGTAACATTCTTATAAATTTTTTCTGCAACATTTCAACTTTAACAACATCTTTCCTATAGCAGGGAGACCAGAACTGAATGTAATATTTCAAGAGTGGCCTAACCAATGTCACTCAGTGCACTGACCAAGAAAGGCACTCTGTAATTCTGCCCCCTGGACCAGATCCTTAATGAAGGTGTTGCAAAGGTGATGGAATACTGCAGCACATGGGGTCTCACACTGAATCCCCCATCAACCACATCCAGTGTATGTCAGCTGATGCTTTAAATCAGAAACAAAAGCAAAACTTGCTGGAAAAGCTCAACAGCATCTGTGAAGAGAAATCAGAGATAACCTTTCGTGTCCAGTGATTGTTCTTCAATACTAACCGTGTCCACTTTAATTGTCCAATAAACACAGGTCCACCCATTTGTTTGGTTTAATCTTCAGACTGAAATCTGTTGAACACAAAGTGCACAAATGTGCCTGGTTATCACACCCAGATCAAATTATTATAAAGGTCAAGCACTTTGAAAATATCTCATTCGGATACTAACTTCCTTAACAAATTATTTTCATGACAATATTTTAACTGTGTTTTCAAATATTCTTCAGTCCAGATACAAAGACATTTTAAATTGTTTCCACCTCTCTCCCGTGTGAGTATTCTGGTATATGAAGGTCAGTGTCTGTGTGATGCTATGTATGTAGGCCATGCCTCTGAAAGACTGACAGATTGTTCCAAACAGCATTTCTCTTCAGGTCTTCACAACAAACAGGTTACTGCCTGGACCCAACCAGCTTACACTCACAAAACCTAAAACCCAGTGCCCACCATTGGTTGTGATTGGGTAACATTTTAAATGAATTCTAATCCATTCCTGGGCATCGCTGGTTGGGCCGGCAATTATTGCTCATCCCTAGTGGTTGTTGAGAATGTGCTGTGGGTTTGGAAAGTACTGTCTAAGGAGCTTCTGTGAATTTCTGCAGGGCCCCTTGTCGATGGTGCACATTGCTGCTCCTGCGGGTCAGTGGTGAAAATAACATGGATGTTTGTGGATGTCGTGGTAATCAAATGGACTCTTTTATCCCGGCTGGTGCCAAGCTTCTGAAATACTGTTGGAGCTGCCCCCATCCAGGCCTATGGGGAGTATTCCATCACAATCCTGACTGGTGTATTGTAGATGGTGGACGGTCTGTGGGGAATCAGGAGGTGAGTCATTCACTGCTGTATTCCAAGCCTCTGACCTGCTCTGTTGTCACTGTATATATATATCACTAGTACAATTCAGTTTCTGGTCAGTGGTAACCCCAAGGTGTTGACAGGAGAGGATTCAACAAGAGCAACCCCATTGAACTTCAAAGGATGATGGTTTGATTCTCTGTTGTTGGAGATGATCTGGGATAAAGTGGGGGAGGTGAAATGAAGAAACTGGTGAAATCTACATTGATCCGATGTGGTTGGAGGGTCCCAAGGTGGAAGATGAGGCGTTCTTCCTCCAGGTATCAGGTGGCTCGAGTTTCACAGTGGAGGAGGCCCAGGGCTTGCATATCCTTGGCAGAGTGGGAGGGGGAGTTAAAGTGTTCAGCCACAGAGTGGGGGGGCTGTTTAGTGCATGTATCCCAGAGAGGTTCTCTGCAATATTCCACGATGAGGTGCCCTGTGTCCCTAATGGAGAGGAAACCACACTGAGAGCAATGGACACAGTGGATGATGTGTATGGAAGTTCAGGTAAATCTTGGCTGGATTTGGAAGGATCCTTTATCGGAGGTGGGGGGGGGGGTAGTGTGAGTGCAGGTTTTTCACTTTTTGCAGTGGTCAGGGAAGGTGCCAGGAGTGGAGGGTGTGTTGGTGGGGGTATGGATCTGCCAAGGGAGTCATGGAGGGAATGGTCTCTGCGAAACACAGATAGGGGTGGGGAGGGAAATATATCCCTGGTAGTGGGGCCTGTTTGTAGGTGGCAGTAATGGCAGAGGATGATGCGTTGGTGGATGGTGGAGTAGAAGTGAGGACTTGGGGGTTCTGTCCTTGGTGTGATTGGAGAGATGGGCTTCAAGGGCACAGGTGCAGGGAGTGGAGTAAATGCATTGGAGGGCATTGTCAACCACGTGGGAGGGGAAACTGTGGTCATTGAAGAAGGAGGCCATCTGGGATGTTCAATGGTGGAATTGGTCCACCTGGGAGCAAATGCGGCAGAGATGGAGGAATTGGGAAGCAGGGAGTGGGGGTGGGAGGAGGTGTAATCCAGGTAGCTGTGGGAGTCTGTGGGTTTGAGGTAGATGTCCGTGTTGAGTCTGTCGCCGGAAATGGAGATGGGGATGCCCAGGAAGGAGAAAGATCCCTTCCTAACATGGTGCCATTATTTAAGAAGGTGGTAAGGAAATGCCAGGGAACTATAGGCTGGTGAACCTGTCATCAGTGATAGGTGAGCTTTTAGAAAAAAAATCAAGTTAAAAAAGTACATGAGGAAGGACAGATTGTTTATACACGGAGCTTGTGGAGAGGCCTGTATAGGGACGGCTCGGGAGAGGTTTTTGTATCCGGACAGTGAAAGCTGAATGTTGGATTATTTGAGGAGGAGCTTGTTTTCTCATTTTTTGAGTTAAGTGTTTGATTTCTTTTTAATATTTATATTATTAATTTTTCTTTTCATGCTTTATATTAAATCTGTGGGTAAGGAAAGATAGTTTAATGTAATATATAAGGTGCTGTTGAGAGCTTTTTCTTTGTAGGATTAATGTTACTGATGGCAGGTAAGAGATGTTGAGTGTGGTGACGAATAGATTTAGTGAAGTGATTACACAGCAAGATCGTTCAGATAGGTAACTGTCCGTCAGGGAGGGTACGAAGGTGGTTTAGAAGTCTCCTGTGGCTATTCCTCTCTCAGACAGATATTCCATTTTGAATATTGTTGAATGAGAAAAATAGAAATGGTCATCAGATCATGTTAAACTTGTTTGTCAAGATTTAAAAGAATAAAGGTTTTCAGGAACTCTCCTGTGAGGGGCAGAGAACAGAAGATTCTGCGGGAGTGAGTGTGAATCGAGGATAGTACATTGCTTTCCCACTGCCAGGGTGAAGGATGTCTCAAAATGTTTGAAGCAGATTGTCAAGTGGATGAGTGAGAAACCGGAAGTTGTTGTACATATTGATAGGAATGACATAGTTAGAGATAGGGTTAAAGGGTTAGAGTGGCATGGGGTGAGCATTGCCACCTCACAGCACCAGGGTACCAGGTTTGATTCCAGCCTCAGGTGACTGTCTGTGTGGAGATTGCACGTTCTCCCTGTGTCTGCGTGGGTTTCCTCTGGGTGTTCCGGTTTCCCCCCACAGTCCAAAGATGCACAGGTCAGGGTGAATTGGCCATGTTAAATTGCCCGTAGTGTTAGGGGCATTAGTCAGAGGGAAATGGGTCTGGGTGGGTTACTCTTTGGAGGGTCGGTATGGTCTTGTTGGGCCGAAGGGCCTGCTTCCACTCTGAAGGGAATCTAATCTAGTCAGTGAGTATAACTGGTCAGGTAGATGGTTAAAAAAAAACAGAATATAAAAAAATAGTAATCTCTGGTTTACTTCTGGTGCCAAGTTCTAATGAGGGAAGGAATAAAAGGACAGGGCAGATAAATCAATGGTTGACGAGGTGCTGCAATGTGCAGGGAGTCACTTTCTTGGAGCATTGGGTTCTCTTCTGGGACAGAAAAGATCTGTTTAAAAGGATGGGTTTCACCTGAACTAGACCAATATCCTGGTGGGGACATTTGCTCGTTCTATTTCAGGAGATTGTAAGATTTGAGAGGGGTGGGGTGGGGGCTTTCTAAGTTACAGTTAAAATAGAAAGAAAGATGACAATGATTTTGAATCAGAAAACAGCGCGTTCTTTAGAAAGGACAGTCAAGAACAAGTCAGAGAACAAAGGAACACTGAACACTTAAACTGCATTTATTTCAATGCAAGAGGTCTCATGGATAAGGCTGATGACCTCAGGGCATGTAAGGGAACATGGGCCTGGGATGTCATTGCTATTACAGAAACATGGCTGAGGAATGGAAAAGACTGGCAGCTCAGTGTTCTGGGTTTGAGATGGTACAGGAAGGATAGAAAGAGGCAAGGCAGGAGAAGGGCTGGCATTTTTGATTCAGGAAAATATTACTCCTGTAATTAGAGAAGATATTTCTGAGGGATCATTTAGTGAAAATATATGGGTTCAAATTAGAAATAAGAAAGAGATGATCACCTTGATGGGATTTTACTTGGAGTAGACTAATCGCAGGGAAAAGGATCAACGCCCCAATAGTCAGATGGCAATTGAGAAGCAAATATGTCGAGAGATCTCAAATGTATGTAAGAATAATAAGGTTGCACTAGCAGGGGATTTTAATTTTCCAAACATTGTCTGAGACTGTTATGGTGTTAAGGATTTGATGGTGAAGAATTTGTTCAATTGCAAGAAAATTTTCTTTAACAGTATATAAATGTTCCCACTAGAGGTGGATCAAAACCTAAACTTCTCTTGGGAAATAAAGCAGGGCAAGTGACTGATGTGTTAGTCAGGGAAGATTAGAGTGGTGCTGGAAAAGCACAGCAGATCAGGCAGCATTCAAGGAGCAGGAAAATCAATGCTTCGGGCAAAAACCCTTCGTCAGGAATTTCTGGCAAAAGCCCTTCTGATGAAGAGCCTTTGCCCGAAATTCCTAATGAAGAATTTTTCCCAAAGCATTGTTTTTCCTGCTCCTCGAATGCTGCCTGACCTGCTGTGCTTTTCCAGCACCACTTTAATCTTGACTCTAATCTCCAACATCGATAGTACCCATTTCCACCTGTTAGTCAGGGAACACTTTTGGACCAGTGATCGTAATGCGAATAATTTTAAAATAGTTCTGTAAAAGGATAAGTCTTCCATAAAAGTTAAAGTTCCGAATTGGAATAGGCAAATTTTCAGGTTATGAAACAAGATCTTTCAAAAGTTGATTGGAGTAGAATAATTGCAGGTAAAAGGATGACTGACAAGTGGGAGGCCTTCCAAAGTGTGACAACAAGAGTTCAGAAACATTCTGTTCCTGTTAGAGTGAAAGGCAAGGCTGGTAAGATTAGCGAACAATGGATGAATAAAGATGTTGAAGTTCAAGTCAAGAATAAAAAATGATCATCTATTAGAGAGACAATTAGGATCAACTGAATGTCTTAAAGAGTATAAAGAGTGTAGGGACATTCTTCAGAAGGAATGAGGAAGGCAATGAGGGGACAGGAGATAGCCTTGGCAGGGAAGGTAAAGATAATTCAAAGATTCTATGAGTATATTAAGAGTGAGAGAGCAACTGGAGAGAGAATAAGATTCCTTAAAGACCAATGAGGTTGTCTTTGTGTTGAATCTCAAGAGATGGGAGTGATATAAATGAGTATTTCAAATCAGTTTTGACTGTTGAGAAAGAAATGGAGGCTGGAGAAATCAGGGATATAAATATTGATGTTTTGAGAATAGTTCACAGAAAACAGAAGAGGAAGTGCTGGAGATCCTAAAAAACATAAGGATAAATAAACCTCCAGGACCTGATCAAGTGTGTCCCAGGACGTTGTGGGAAGTTAGAGAGAAGATTGCAGGGGCCTGAGCAGAAATATTTGTATCATGTAAAAACACATATGAAGAACTGGAGGACAGGGGTGTGGTTAATGTGTTTAAGAAGGGATGTGAGGAGAAGCCTGGGAACTATTGACCTGCGAGTCTGACTTCGGTGGTGGATACGTGTTTGGAGATGATCCTGAAAAGTAGGATTTACACAGGGTGGAGAGGAAAGGATTGATTAGAGATAGCCAGGATAGTTTAGTGTGAGGAAAGTCATGTCTCACATACTTGATTGGGTTTGTTTTTAGAAGTAACCAAAATGATTGATGAGGACAGAGTGGTAGATGTTGTTTGGCTGGCCTTTAATAAAGCCTTTGACAAGGTTCTGCATGGGAGACAGATTAGTAAAGTTAGATCACATGGGATTCAGGGTGGGCTTGCCAATTGGATTTGTAATTGGCTTGGTGGTAGAAGACAGCAGGTGATGGTGGATCATTGTTTTTCAGATGGAGGCCTGTGACCAGCGGGTGTTCCACTGGGAACGGTACTGGCTCCACTTCCGTTAGTCATTTATACAAAGGATTTGGATGAGAATATAGGAGACATGGTTAGTAAGTTTGTGGATGACACCAAAATGGTAAAGCAGACAGTGAAGAATGTGACCCAAGATTACAAAGAGATCTAGATCAATTGGGTCAATGGGCTGAGGAGTGGCAGATGGAGTTTAATTTGGATAAACATGAGGTATTACATTGTGGTAATACAAACAAGGTCAGGAGTTAACGGTAGTGCCCTGGGTAGTGTGGGAGAGCAGAGAGAAACCTCAGGGTTCAGGGACATACTTCTTTGAAATTTGCATCCCAGTCAGACAGGGTGGTTAAGAAGGTGTTTAGCATGCTTGCCTTCATTGCTCAGACCTTTGCGTATAGGAGTTCTGACATTATATTGAACTTGTAGTGGACAGTGATGAGGCCTCTTCTGAATTAATGTGTGCAATTCTCATCATCCTGTTATAGGAAGGATATTATTAAACTGGAGAGGGTTCAGTAAAGATTTATCAAGATGTTTCCAGGAATGGTGGATTAGATTCCCTCGATCAGACTCCCTACAGTATGGAAACAGGTCCTTCGGCCCAGCAAGTCCATACTGACCCTCTCCAGACCCATTTCTGACTAATGTACCTAACACAATGGGCAATTTAGCATGGCGAGTTCCCCAGACCTGCACATCAGTTTGATACATAACAATGGGCTGTTGCATTGGAGGGTGAGGGGTGAACTTATTGAAGTTTATAAAATTCTGAGGGGCATAGATAAGGTGAATGACAGGGGTCTTTTCCCTCGGGTGGGGGAGTTCAAACCTGGGGGTATATTTTTAAGGTGAGAGGAGAAAGATTGAAAAAGGACATGAGGGGCAGCATTTTTAGTAGTTCATGTGTGGAATGCACTACCAGAGGAAGTAGTGGATGCAGGTACAGTTACAATGTTTAAAATACATTTGGATAAGTTCATGAATAGGAAAGGTTTGGAGGGATATGGACCAAGCGCAGGCAGGTGGGAATAGTTTAGTTTTGGAACATGGTCAGCGTGGCCTGGTTGGTCCGAAGGATCTGTCTCCGTGCTGTATGACTCTATGACTCCATGGCATTACGGTACGCAGTCAAAAGACACGTCAGTCTCTGCACACGCTCACTTTGTCCCCCAGACCAGGACCTGGGACACAGCAGGGGAAGGGTACTGTTGATGGATGGAGATACTGAGGGGCTTTTATATGCAGTGGGTGTGAAATACAGAAACTACAGAGGGACAGTTCAGGGGAGATGAAGCAGCACAGGGAAGGGCAAATGGACAGGGGTCATGGAGGGGGATAGGGGCTAAATGTGCTGTAGGAGGGGGAGGGTGTCCAAAATTGAAGGGAAGGGTGCTGTTTCAGGATGGAAAGACAGAAATAGGGAAGAGAAGGAAGAGAAGGAAAGATAGAAGGAAAATGAGAGAAGAAGAAAGTGCAAAAGAGTGAGAAAGAACATAGATAAAGGTAGAAAGAAGAGGCAGGAGAGAAAAAGACAGAAGAAGAGGCTATCAATAAGAGAGCGAGAGAAAGAAAGATAGTGTGAGAGAGAAAGGTTGAGAGGGAGAGGGAGATGGCTAGTGATACAGACAGAGAGTGAGGGATAGAGACAAAGTAAAAGACTGTTGAGAGAAAAGAGGAAAAATTAGATTAGACTTACAGTGTGGAAACAGGCCCTTCGGCCCAACAAGTCCACACCGACCCGCCGAAGCGCAACCCACCCATACCCCTACATTTACCCCTTACCTAACACTACGGGCAATTTAGCATGGCCAATTCACCTGACCCGCACATCTTTGGACAGTGGGAGGAAACCGGAGCACCCGGAGGAAACCCACGCAGACACGGGGAGAACGTGCAAACTCCACACAGTCAGTCGCCTGAGTCGGGAATTGAACCCGGGTCTCAGGCGCTGTGAGGCAGCAGTGCTAACCACTGTGCCACCGTGCCGCCCACCAAGAGAGATACAAACAGGTGATAAGGAAAGATATGGCCACATTATCAGTTGGCCCGAGCTCTCTCCCTCTCTCCATTTGGGACAGACTCTGCTCCAGGGCCTTGCTTTGGGAGGGATTGGTTCAGGGAGGGGGTGAGGTTAAAGGATCAAAACTGAGATTGAGGTTCAACACTCCCCACACTCACAGTCACACAGAAACAGACAGAAACACACAGTGCACACAGTGAAAGAGACAATGGCTGCCAGAACCTGTTTGAAATATCCCCAAGTCTCTCAATCAAAACCCCCTCTCTGCCCAATTCCCAGATCATTCAGTCAGTTCCCAGCTCCCTCCACCTGGGGCATGCCTCCCCCAGGGATGGAGCACAGCCAGACTCATCTCAGTGGGATCACAGTGGGGAGAAAGGGAGGGAGGAGGTGTGAGAGAATGCAGCAGGTAAACAGTTTCATCCAGTCTGCCTTTGTCTACTCCTGCTTTGCATTTTATTGTCTTGGAATAAAAAACAAAGATATTTTCAAAATAATCCAATTCCCTTTGTTTTTATGGTTTCCTACTGATCAATGTTAAAATCTTAACTTGTGATTGCCAGTAATCGAAGCAAGGAACTGAATGGAAACAAAGTCAATTATTGTTGAAAATAAATGTGCAATCAAAAGACACAGAATCCTTACAGTATGTTCTTTCCTCTTTCTGACAGGAAACTTCTCGTGTATCTTAATTTGCCCAGATGTGTGGCTCAGAGAATTCAGTGAGGAAGAGTGGCCTGGAGCCTGTCATTGCATTTCCCTCTCTCCTGCAGTGAGAGATTACACCTTCCTCCATATCATTTATTTTTATAACCTCATCACTCACTGAGCACGGATTACTTGGGATAAATGTAACTTTTGTGTATATTTAATTCCTCTTTTGGGTTTGCTTTTGTTGTCCCACTTCCTGCTAATTGTTGCTGATTACTGACAGCACTTTACACTGGCTTTACATTTTGCCCCTTAGATCGAGTCATTCCTTGACCATTGGGAAAGGAGAGTTATCATGTTGCTGCTCCTCCTTCTCCTTTCGGTCCATTCCTCACGTGGACTCCTCCTTCCGTTATCTGCTGCACCTAATGTTGGCTCTCAGTTACTTGGATTGATTCACCAATTGAATTATTGTTCTAACTGGATATGACATGGTATACTTTAACTGGTCTCTGAAATGTTTCTGTGTCACCACATAAATAAGTGCATTTGTGCAGCAACTTAAGTTCCTCAGCATATATCCAATCTGAACAAAGAGACCAAAAGAAACAGAATCCAAGGAATAACCAGCATTAAAGAAATATAAAATATGCAACAACCAGAGAAGTATGAAGCTGGCAGATATGGCAAAGAGTAAAATCACAGAATTCTTCCTGCTCTCTACCTCTGGATCATTCTCTGTTTTTCTCTGACCTCTCAGTTCCTTCCGCACCTTAATGGCCTCGAAGATGTGTCTGACAGTCAGAATGTTGATAAAGACAATAAAAGTGAATGGGAACATTGGTGTTAAAAAAGTCTCAAAATATTTAAAACCTATCCACCGAGGGTCGTAATGATAACCAGGCCTGATATAACAGTACCATGGAACATTGTTGATCATCTTTCCAGGGTAATACACAAAGGAGTTGGGTATGTTCTTTAAATAAAAGAAGATGCAGATTGTTGCTAGAACCCCGGTTGCAGTTTTCCCTGTGCAGTACTTCGTTTTCATCTCATGTAAACAAATGGCGACAAATCGATCAAAGGAAAAAGCAATGGTGAACCATGCAGAACAATCAATGGTCAAGCGGTTGAGGGCATAGATAACACCACAAACAGGAGTGATTTGTAGGAAACACAGTGGATAATAATACTGTCGAAATCGGTGAAGGATGATATAAAAAACAATGAACAGTAGATCTGACGTTGTCATGGCCACAAGATAACGAGTGCTGCACACAGAAAGACCACATTTGCCCCGAGCTAAGATTACAATCACCACTAGACTAACTGTAAGAGAAAGGAAAAAATAGATTTGAAGTTAATAATGAAACATTCTCGGTGCCTGAGCCCAGACTGTAAGTAATGACACAAAGGTAATTGCTATTCCATGTTATATGAAGTTTAAAGAATCTCTCTCAATGAATCATTGAACTTTTAAAGGACATAGGGAAGAACATGAGCAGCAGATTACTCACAGAAACACGGTCATGTACCCAAGGTGTTGTATATGGCTCGACGGCAGTTGATCCCTACTGCTCCTCGGATGCTGCCTGTCCTGCTGTGCCTTTTCTAGCACCGCACTCTATCTGCAAACACCATTGTCACCTCATCCCTAATGACCTGCTGAACCCACCCATTGCCCTGTTGTCTCTGGGCTCCCATTTGGAGCGAGCTGCCTGAGCAAGATCCACCAACACAATCCCTTTCCATCAAGGAATGGGAAACACCAAGTGTCACTGCGAGGTGGGTTGTTACAAAACTCATCTGACCGATAGCAGGCTGTGAACTACCACAGAGAGAGGTAGTCTTGTTAAAGTCTTGTTAAACAGTCTTGTTAAACACTGTGCCCACAATGTAAACCCACTCTGCACAGTATAGGGAAACAAACATTACTGAGGAGCCTCCACCCTACAAACTATTCACTTTAACTCAGTAAGTGAGGACACTATCAACTGTCTTTAGTATTTGCTTTGCTAAATGGGACTATAGTAACTGTCAGCTGTTGGGAGAAATGGGGATGATTCAATGCAGAGGTTTATATAAGTTAAGTTGTTACAAGACTTACCAGAAACACCAACGACAGCCAGAATGGTCTCATACACTCTATCGATCCTTTCCCTGAGAAGATGCATTTCGTTGTTTGTGACACAACCTTTACCTTCCTACTGCTGGCAATCTGTTGGAATTGTAGAATTCTCTCGGAGATGGAGCTGACACAGTTCCAGAGACTTTGTTTTATATTGTGTGGTATCTCCACTGGGAAACCATGATTATATCTTCAAACTTTTTAATATCATTTTGAACAAACAAGTTACGACAGCAGGTTTATTTTAATGATGTGATAGCATTGAAATTTGCGTCTGGAATTGAATACCCCAGAGACTGGATTAATCTGATCCTGTTAGGTCTCAAACATTCAGTTCCATTTGATTTCAAGTAACAATACTTGCAATATTTCACTCACTATCAATCCCATAAATATCAAAATACCTTTTGATTTTCTTTTCAGTGATGACCTTCATTCTGCTGAGGTTATTCAGTCGTTCAATGCCTCATGTTATACAGCTTTTTGAGAGCTGTTGTACTGCTCACTGTTATCCCACTGCTTTCCTTGTTAATTTAGTTATACAACTGATTTCAGAAAATTCTCTCTGTGAATGAGCACTCTAATACAGAACCTGAAGCTGATACTGACGGCACCAACAGCTGAAACTTCCACTCGGTCACATTTTCTCAAAACAAAGACAAAAATAATCAGACCCTTCGTTTCAAAACCAAAGAATGATGGCATCATCCAGGACAGAGATGGCCCTTCGCTCCATCGAGTCTGTACCTCTAAACTCACACTCAAAGCTACACAGGGCTGGACAATGGGAAGCCTTCAAACATGAGATAATGAGAGTCCAGAGAGAATGTATTCCTGTTAGGGTGAAAGGCAAGGCTGGTCGGTGTAGGGAATGCGGGATCACGGGAGAAATCGAGGTTTTGTTTCAGGAAAAGAAGGAAGCATATGCCAGTTACAGACAGCAGAGAGCGAGTGAACCATGAGAGGAGCATAAATGCAGTAGGAGTATACTTAAAAGGGAAATCAGGAGGGCTGAAAGGGGACATGAGGTAACACTGGCAAATAAGATTAGGGAGAATCCAAAGGGATTTTATCAATACATTAAGGACAAAAGAATAACTGGGGAAAGAATAGGGCCCCTCAAAGATCAGCAAGGCAGCCTATGTTTAAAACCACAGGAGATTGGGGAGATACTAAATGAATATTTTGCATCAATGTTTACTGCGAAGAAGGACATGAAAGACAATACAATGTGGGGAAAGAAATAGTGACATCTTAAAAATATTCATATTACAGAGGACGAGGAGGGATACAGTGGGGCCAGGCTGTTCTCCCCTGGGTCAGTGACAGAGACACAGCAGGGTCAGTCTGCTCTCCCCTGGGTCAGTGACAGAGACACAGTGGGGTCAGGCTGCTCTCCCCTGGGTCAATGACAGAGACACAGTGGGGTCAGTCTGCTCTCCCCAGGGTCAGTGACAGATTCACAGTGGGGTCAGTCTGCTCTCCCCTGGGTGAATGACAAAGATACAGTGGGGTCAGTCTGCTCTCCCCTGGTCACTGACACAGACACAGTGGGTTCAGTCTGCTCTCCCTGGGTCAGTGATGGAGACACTGTGAGGTCAGTCTGCTCTCCCCTGGGTCAGTGATAGAGACACAGTGGGTCAGTCTGCTCTCCCCTGGGTCAGTGACAGAGACACAGTGGGGTCAGGCTCCTCTCCCCTGGGTCAGTGACAGAGAGACAGTCCTCTCCTTCCCCCTTCCACTTGTCGATGGTGCTGATGATGTATGCATTTGGACATGCTGCTGGGCAGAGTCATGCTCTTGGAGAAAGTGAGGATTGCAGATGCTGGAGATCAGAGTTGAAAATCATAGTGCTGGAAAAGCACAGACAGTCAGGCAGCATCTGAGGAGTTGGAGAGTCGATGCTTCAAGCATAAGCTCTTCATCAGGAATGAGGTGGGGTCCTTGGGTGCTGAGAGATAAATGGGAGGGGTAGGGTGGGACTGGGGGGAAGGTAGCTGGGAATATAATAGGTAAATAGAGGTGGGGGTGATGATGATACGTCAGAAAGGACGGTGGAGTAGATAGGTGGGAAGGAAGATGGACAGGTAGGGCAGTTTAAGAGGGCAGTTCTGAGTTGGATGGTTGGATCTGGGATAAGGTGGCAGGAGGGGAATGGAGGAAACTGGTGAAATCTACATTGATCCCATGTGGATCACAGGGCAGAAGATGAGGCATTCTTCCTCCAGGTATTGGGTGGCTAGAGTTTGGCAGTAGAGTAGGCCCAGGTCTTGCATGTCCTTGGCAGAGTGGGCAGGGGAGTTATAGTGTTCAGCCACAGGCCAGTGGGGTTATTTTGTGCGTGTGTCTCAGGAATGTTCTGTGAAACATTCAGGAGGTAGATGTCCTGTCTCCCCAATGTAGAGGAGACCACAGTGAGAGCAATGGACATAGTAGATGATGTATGTGGAAGTACCGGTAAATCTCTGTTGGATATGGAAGGATCTTTTGGGGCCCAGGACAGAGGTGAGGGGGAAGGTGTAGGCAGTGGAAGGTGAGTTGGTTTTTGGCGTGGACCAAACAAGGGAGTTGCGGAGGGAATGGTTTCTGCAGAACGCTGATAGGTGTGGGGAGGGAAACATATCCCTGGTAGTGGGGTCCGTTTGTAGGTGACAGAAATGACAGAGGATGATGCATTGTATCTGGAGGATGGTGGAGTAGAAGATGAGGACTGGGACGTTCTGTCCCTGTTGAGTTGTGACGGGTGGGGTTCAATGGTGGAGGTGCGGGATGTGGAAGATATGCACTGGAGGGTATCATCGACCACCTGGGAGGGGGATCTGCAGTCCTTGAAGAAGGAGGCCATCTGGGATGGTCGATGGTGGAATTGGTCCTCCTGGGAGCAGATGCGGCGGAGGCAGAGGAATTAGGAATAACAGAAGGCATATTTACAGGAGTGGAGGTGGGAGGAGGTGTAATCCAGGTAGCTGAGGGTGTCTGTGGGTTTGAAGTAGATGTCTATGTTGAGTCTGTCGCTGGAAATGAAGATGGAGAGGTCCAGGAAGAAGAAAGGGGAAAGATCCCTTCCTAACATGGTGCCATTATTTAAGAAGGTGGTAAGGAAAAGGCAGGGAACTATAGACCGGTGAACCTATTGTCAGTGGTAGGTGAGTTTTGAGAAAAAAATTAGGTTGACAAAATACATGAAGAAGGACAGATTGTTTATACACGGAGCTTGTGGAGAGGCCTGTATAGGGACGGCTCGGGAGAGGTTTTTGTATCCTGATAGTGAAAGCTAAATATTGGATTATTTGAGGAGGAGTTGTTTTTCTAGTTTGTTCAGTTAAGTGTTTGATTTATTTTTAATATTTATGTTTTTAAATGCTTTTTGCATGCTTCATATTAAATCTGTGGGTAAGGAAAGATAGTTTACTAATTTACTAATCCATTCACTTATGCCTGCGTCTAAGTCATTTATAAAAATGACAAACAGCAGTGGTCCCAAAACAGATCCTTGTGGCACACCACTAGTAACCGGACTCCAGGCTGAATATTTTCCATCAACCACCACTCACTGCCTTCTTTCAGAAAGCCAGTTTCTAATCCAAACTGCTAAATCATCCTCAATTCCATGCCTCTGCATTTTCTCCATCAGCCTACCATGTGGAACTTTATCAAAGGCTTTACTGAAGTCCATACATACTACGTCAACTGCCCTACCCTCATCTACATGCTTGGTCACCTTCTCAAAAAACTCAGTGAGGTTTGCAAGACACGCCCTGCCCTTGACAAAACCATGTTGACTATCTGAAATCAAATTGTTGCTTGCTAGATGATTATAAATCTTATCTCTTCTAATCCTTTCCAAAACCATTCCTACAACAGAAGTATGGCTTGCTCATCTATAATTACTTGGGTCTTCTCTACTGCCCTTCTTGAACAAGGACACAATATTTGCAATCTTGCAGTCCTCTGGTACTAAACCTGTAGACAATGACGACTCAAATATCAAAGCCAAAGGCTCTGCTATCTCCTCCCTACTTCCCAGCGAATCCTCAGATAAATCCCATCCGGCCCAGGGAACTTGTCTACTTTCACTCCTTCTAGAATTGATAACACCTGTTCATAACTAACCTTGATCCTTTCTAGTCTAATATCTCGTATCTCATTCTTCTCCTTTACAAATATTCTCCTTTTCCTGAGTGAAAACCATGAGAAACGTTTGTTTAACACTTCTCCGATCTTCACAAGGTCCACACTCAACTTCCCACGTCTGTCTTTGACTGGCCCTATTCCTACCCTCATCATCCTTTTATTCTTCACATACCTATAGAAAACTTTAGGGTTCTCCTTTATTCTATTTGCTAAAGACTGCCCATGTCCTCTCTTTGCTCTTCTTAACTCTCTCTTTAAATCCTTCCTAGCTGATCTGCAATTCTCCATCAACTCCATCTGAACCATCTTGCTTCATCAACACATAAGCCTCCTTCTGCTTAACAAGAGATACAATTTCTGTAGTAAACCACGGTTCCCTGACCTTATCACTTCCTCCCTGCCTGACAGGGACATACCTACCAAGGACACATAATATCTGTTCCTTAAACCAGCTCCACATTTCCATTGTCTGCATCCCCTGCATTTTGCTACCCCATTCTATGCATCCTAATTCTTGCCGATTCACATTGTAATTGCACTTGCCCCATTGATAACTCTTGACCTGTGGTGTGTTCCTATCCCTTTCCATCGCTAAACTAAACATAACTGAATTATGGTCACTCTCTCCAAAGTGCTCACTTACCCCTAAATCAAACATCTGGCCTGGTTCATTACCAAGCACCAGATCAAGTGTGGCCTCCCCGCTTGTCAGCCCTTTGACATATTGTGTCAGGAAACCCTCCTGTAACATTAGACAAAATCTGATCCATCCAATGTACCAGAGTTAGCCCACACTACCTGAGTAGACGAGTCCTCATCAAAAGTTCTTTCAGCCACTGTTATACTATCCTTGACTAACAAGGCCACACCTCCCCTTCTTTTACCACCTTGCTTGTTCTTAATGAAACATCTAGACCCTGAAACCTGCAACATCCATTCCTCACCTTGCTCTATCCATGTCTCTGAAATGGCCACAACATTGAAGTCCCAGGTACCTATCCATGCTGCAAGCTCACCTCCCTTATTTCAGATACTTCTCGCATTGAAGTAGACACACTTAAAACCAGTTTGCTGTCTGCCAGCACATTGCTGTGACCCTGAAATCCTGTCCCTACCCTCCCTACTCTCATCCTCCTGTGCACTGCAACTACACCTCCAGTTCCCATCCCCCTGCTGAGCTAATTTAAACTCACCCAAATAGCACTAGTAAATTTCCCACCCAGGGTATTAGTATCCCTCTGGTTTAAGTCAGGACCATACTGTTTGTACAAGTCCCACCTTCCCCAGAATGAGCACCAGTTATCCAAGAACCTGAAACCCTCCCTCCTGCACCATCCTTGCAGCCATGTGTTTATCTGATATCTCTCCCTATTCCTTGCCTCGCTATCACATGCCACGGGTAACAAACCAGAGATAACAACGCTGGATAACTCTTTGGGGACATGGTCGGTGTGGCCTGGTGGTCTGTCTCTGTGCTGTATGACTCTATGACTCCATGACATTACGGTGCACAGTCAAACGACTTGTTAGTCTCTGCACACGCTCACTTTGTCCTCCAGCATGGGGGAAGGGTATTGTTGATGAACGGAGATACCAAGGGGCTTTTATATGCAGTGGATGTATAATGGAGGAACTACAGAGAACAGTTCAGGATAGATGGAGCTGCACAAGGGAGACCAATTAAACAGGGGCCATGGAGGGGACAGGGGCCATGGAGGGGGGCAGGGGCCATGGAGGGGGACAGGGGTCATGGAGGGGGACAGGGGCCATGGAGGGGGGCAGGGGCCATGGAGGGGGACTGGGACCATGGAGGGGGACAGGGGTCATGGAAGGGGACAGGGGCCATGGAGGGGGACAGGGGTCATGGAGGGGAGCAGGGGTCATGGAAGGGGACAGGGGCCATGGAGGGGGACAGGGGTCATGGAGGGGGACAGGGGTCATGGAGGGGGACAGGGGCCATGGAGGGGGACAGGGGTCATGGAGGGGGACAGGGGCCATGGAGGGGGACAGGGGTCATGGAGGGGGACAGGGACCATGGAGGGGGACAGGGGTCATGGAAGGGGACTGGAACCATGGAGGGGGACAGGGGTCATGGAAGGGGACTGGGACCATGGAGGGGGACAGGGGTCATGGAGGGGGACAGGGGTCATGGAGGGGGACAGGGGCCATGGAGGGGGTCAGGGGTCATGGAGGGGGTCAGGGGCCATGGAGGGGGACAGGGGCCTTGGAGGGGGACAGGGGCCATGGAGGGGGTCAGGGGCCATGGAGGGGGTCAGGGGCCATGGAGGGGGACAGGGGTCATGGAGGGGGACAGGGGTCATGGAGGGGGACAGGGGCCATGGAGGGGGTCAGGGGTCATGGAGGGGGTCAGGGGCCATGGAGGGGGACAGGGGCCATGGAGGGGGTCAGGGGTCATGGAGGGGGTCAGGGGCCATGGAGGGGGGCAGGGGTCATGGAGGGGGACAGGGGTCATGGAGGGGGACAGGGGTCATGGAGGGGGGCAGGGGCCATGGAGGGGGACAGGGGCTAAATTTGCGATGGGGGGGATTGTCCAAAATTGAAGGGGGGGTGGGGTGCAGATTCAGGATTGAAAGACAGAAATCAAGAAGAGAGGGAACGACAGAGAGAGAATGAGAGAAGAAGAAAGAAAGCAAGAGAGAGGGAAAGAACAGAGACAAAGGAAGAAGGAAGAGAGAAAAAGAAAAAAACAGGAGAGTCTGTCAGGAGAGAGAGAGAGAGAAAGATAGTGTGAGAGAGAAAGGTTGAGAGGGAGAGAGAGAGATGGAGTGATACAGACAGTGAGTCAGAATCAGAGACAAAGAGAGAGACAGAGAGAGGGAAAAGAGGAAAAATCAGACAGGTACAACCAGGAGATAAGGAAAGATGTGGCGAGATTAAAGAGGTGATATTCACCATTCCGGTTGGTCTGAGCTCTCTTGATGGTCTCTCACACTTCCTCTCTCCCATTTGGGACAGACTCTGCTCCAGGGGCTTGCGTTAGGAGGGTCAGGTTCAGGGAGGGGATGAGGATCAAAACTGGGATTGAGATTCAAACACTCCCCACACTCTCACACACACACACACACGGACAGAAACACACCGATACTCACCCCCTGCTCAGTGCACACGGTGAAAGGGACAATGGCTGCCAGAACCTGTTTGAAATATCCCCAGGTCTCTCACTCAAAGCCCCCTCTGTGACCAATTCACGGCTCATCCAGTCAGCTCCCAGCTCCCTCTACCCAGGGCATACCTCCCCCAGGGATGGAGCACAGCCAGAGCCATCTCAGTGGGATTAGAGGGGGGAGGGAGGGAGGAGGTGTGAGAGAATGCAGCAGGTAAACAGTTTCATCCAGTCTGCCTTTGTATACTCCTACTTTGCATTTTATTGTTTTGGAATGAAAGACAAATGTATTTTCAAAATGATCCAATTCCTTGTGTCTTTGGGGTTTCTTATTGATTATTGTAAAAAAAATCTCAACTTGTGATTGCCAGGAATCTAACCCAGGTCCTGATGAAGGGCTATGCTCGAAACGTCGAATTCACTATTGCTGAGATGCTGCCTAACCTGTTGTGCTTTGACCAGCAACACATTTGCAGCTGTGATCTCCAGCATCTGCAGACCTCATTTTTAATCTAACCCAGGTCACCTGTTTGGAAGACAGCTACACTAACCACGATAGTACCATCACTGTGCACTTTACCACAACACAGTCCCCAAACATATTTAAAAAGACCTTTATCATGACAAATTAAACAGGGTTAATGTTGATTCACTGAATGTGATATTGGGTCAGGTGACAATAACTTACATGAAGAGGTAGATTTGAAGGAGCATTGAAACCGGAGAGGGAGCTGGGTCATTGGGTGGGTGCAGGGAGGGAGCCCAGAAATCCCTCTGGTTGGGCTTGGATTGCCCCGACAACGCATCAGCTGGTTCATGGAAAGGAGCAAATAAAGAAACAGGATGATATCAGAGAAATAGTTCAGTACAGACTGCCTTTACCTTCTTCTCCTTCCAGAGATGGTAAGAATTCACGTGGAGGTACAGAAAGTTCAGGAAGTGAGAAGGACAGCAGGATTAGCAGATGAGTACGTGTTGGTGCATAAGATAAGCTTCTGGCCAGAATTTCATCCAGTGAGGGATAGAAGTTGGGAGAACAGAAGATCCTACACTACGAAACCCAGAGTAGAGAGCACTGGTATGATTTTCCCACAGGATAAAGAATCCCAAGAGGGTGGACAGGAGATGAAAGGCCTCAGGTATTTTCCCTGTAATGGAGTGGGACACAGAAAATGACAGTGCCAGTGGTTTCAGAAGGGCACTGGGAAAAGGTGTTTACACTGCCAGAAGGTGGGACACGGACAGACACAGGGCTGGTCGTTAAAGAAAGGCACTATGGGAAAAGGTGTGGGAAAAGAAGCTGAGCCAGTGGCCTTAGTGAAGGTAGTAAAGGAGACCCCAATAAGACCCGAGGAGCTGCAGGAGAGTGCACAGCCGAGGCAGGGGCTGGGTATGGGGATAGTATCTGATCTCTACAAAAATTTCAGCTCTGGGGTAAAGGTTACTCAGAAAGAACCAAGGTTCTTTCCCCAACCCAAGGTTGGGGAAGTTACAGTGGGAGTGATTGACAGTGTCTGTTCCAGGAATTCAGTTTGGTCTTGGGAATGATTTGGCAGGATCCAAGGTGGGAGTGACACCCTTTGTTGTGGAGAAGCCCAAGGAAAACCAAGAAACTGAGGAGTTAAAGCAGAAATATTCTGATATTTTCCCAGTCGGTGTGGTAACCAGATCCCACTATCACAAGTCACTGCACAAAGTGAAAAGTAAAGAGAAAGATGAAGGAGTTGAGGTTCAGTTTGCGGATACCCTGCTTGATGTAATGGTGCAGGAAAAACCTGACCAGGGAGAAGGTTAGACAGACGTCATTACTCCTGAAAGATGAAGAGACTTGCAATAGCAAGACAAGATGATAAAACATATATATGTGGATGCGTACTCTGAAAAGGAGGCAGAGAATATTCCGGAGGGTTATTATCTAAAAGATAGAATCCTCAGACAGAAATGGCAGCTTAGTGCAGAGGAGAAATACGCTGAAGTGTACCAGCTTGTGTTGTCAGTAGCATATAGACAGGAGATGTTACGGGTAGCACATGAACTACCTTTAGTGGGTCAAGTAGGGGTACGAAGGACTCAGGCTAAGGCCTGGAATGCACAAGGGCATGGTTAACTTTGGCCATACCTGGCATACATGCCAAATGGTAGGTAAGCCACAGGCAGTAATAAAACCAACACCTTTGTTGTCAATTCCCACATTTGAAGAACCTTTCACGCGGGTTAGAATCAATTGTGTAGGTCCCCTCCCGAGAACTAAAAGTGGGAACCAGTCCATGTTAACCATAATGGATGTGTCTACCAGGTTTCCAGAGGCAATTCCATTCCACAGTGTCAAGGCAAAAAGGGTAATAGGGGAGTTAGTATCTTTCTTCACATGGTATGGGTTACCCCGAGAGATTCAGTCAGACCAAGGGTCACATTTTATGGCTAGATGTTTCAAGGAGGTTATGGATAGCGTACGTACACAGCATTTTATCCCAGTGCATATTATCCTGAATCCCAGGCATGCTGGTATCAGACCTTGAAGACCATGTTGAGAGCGTACTATCAGGATTACTTGCATGATTGGAATAAAGGTATCCGATTTGTATCGTTTGCCATTAGAACTGCCCCAAATGAATCTATTCAGTTTACTCCCTTTGAGTTAATATTCAGTCATGAAGTGAGAGGCCCTTTGAAATTAATTAAAGAAAATTTGACAGGACCAAAGTCGGAGATCTCACACTTACATTATGTATCAGAGACGAGGGAGAGACAAAATCGAGTAGGTGAGGTAGCTAAACAGCACGTAAAAAGGGCACAGTGTAGAATGAAGCAGGTGGCAGATAAAAGTTCTGAGACTCGGACATTTTCCCAAGGGGATGATGTGTTAATACTGTTACCCATGATAGGAGATCCCTTTAAAGCCAGGTTTAGTGGTCCCTATCAAATTGAGAAAAGGTTGAAACAGGTGAACTATTTAGTAAAGATGCCAAATAGGAAGAAAGGGTATCAGGTATCTGTCCATGTTGAAACTTTATTACACTAGAGAGAAAGAACTGGAGAAACAGATGCTAGTTACTGCCCTGCAGAGTGAGGAGTCAAATCCAGATGATGTGGATTTGAAATAGATTAAAAAATGAAGAAGTCCTTGAGGAGAGGGATTGGTTAGTAAGCAATCTGTCTCAGGAGCATAGAACAGAGTTGAAAGATTTATTGCTGCAGAACAAGGACATATGTAAGAATCAGATGGGGAGGACAAATGCTATTGTCCATGAAGTAGACGTAGGGAATACTGCTCCGATAAAACTGTTCCCCTATCAGCTTAATCCTCTCAAAGTCAGACAGATCTAAAAGGAGGTGAAGGCTATATATGATGAGGACATCATCGAACCAAGCCAGAGCGAGTGGGGTTCGGCGATTGTCATAGTTCCCAAACCAGAAGGGACTCAATGATTCTGCATGGATTACCTGAAGGTCAATGCCAACTCATATCCAATTCCCTGATTGGAAGACTGCATTGAAAAAGTCAGACAAGCCAGTTACATCACCAAGTTGGACTTAATGCCTGGTTACAGGCAGGTACCTTCATCAGAGTTGGTGAAAGAAATGTCTGCATTTGTAACTGCAAATGGGCTATAACTGGAATGTGCAGACTGCATTCCAAAGACTCACGAACAAAGTTGTAGCTGGGTTCACAAACTGTGCAGTCTATTTGGACGATGTCGTGATCTTTAGTAATTCCTGGAAAGATCACATGGTACAGTTGGCAGAGCTCTTTGAACAACATTGTGAAAGATGCTGTGAAACTTGAAAGGGTTCAGAGATGATTTACAAGGATGTTGCCAGGGTTGGAGGATTTGAGCTGTAGGGAAAGGTTGAACAGGCTGGGGCTGTTTTCCCAGGAGCGTCGGAGGCTGAGGGGTAACCTTATAGAGGTTTATAAAATCAGGAGGGGCATGGATAAGATCAAAAGACAAAGTCTTTTCCCTGGGGTGGGTGCATCCAGAACTAGGTTTAGGGTGAGAAGGGAACGATATAAAAGAAACCTAAGGGACAACTTTTTCATGCAGAGGGTGGTACGTGTATGGAATGAGCTGCCAGAGGATGTGGTGGAGGCTGGTACAATTGCAACATTTAAAAGGCATCTGGATGGGCATATCAATAGGAAGGGTATGGAGGGATATGGACCGGGTGCTGGCAGGTGAGACTAGATAGGGTTGGGATATCTGGTCAGAATGGACGGGTTGGGCCAAAGGATCTATTTCCTTGGTGTACATCTCACAGAGTCATAGAGTCATAGAGATGTACACCACGGAACCTCTATAAGGTCACCCCTCAGCCTCCGATGCTCCAGGGAAAACAGCCCCAGCCTATTCAGCCTCTCCCTATAGCTCAAATCCTCCAACCCTGGCAACATCCTTGTGAATCTTTTCTGAACCCTTTCAAGTTTCACAGCATCTTTGTGATAGGAAGGAGACCAGAATTGCACACAATATTCCAACAGTGGCCTAACCAATGTCCTGTACAGCCACATCATGACCTCCCAACTCCTGTACTCAATACTGTGACCAATAAAGGAAAGCATACCAAACCCCTTCTTCACTATCCTTTCTACCTGCGACTCCACTTTCAAGGAGCTATGAACCTGCACTCCAAGGTCTCTTTGTTCAGCAACACTCCCTAGGACCTTACCATTAAGTGTATAAGTTCTGTTAAGATTTGCTTTCCCAAAATCCAACACCTTGCATTTGTCTGAATTAAACTCCATCTGCCACTTCTCAGCCCATTAGCCCATCTGGTCCAGTTCCTGTTGTAATCTGAGGTAACCCACTTCGCTGTCCACTACACCTCCAATTTTGGTGTCACCTGCAAAGTTACTAATGTACCTCTTATGCTCACATCCAAATCATTTATGTAAATGACAAAAAGTAGAGGACCCAGCACCGATCCTTGTGGCACTCCAGTATGAAAAACAACCCTCCACCACCATCCTATGTCTTCTATCTTTGAGCCAGTTCTGTATCTAAATGGCTAGTTCTCCCTGTATTCCATGAGATCTAACCCTACTAATCAGTCTCCCATGGGGAACCTTGTCGAACGCCTTACTGAAGTCCATATAGATCACAGCTACTGCTCTGCCCTCCCGAAAAATATCAAACTCCAATTCAGTTCGAATTGAGTATATTGACAATCTTAAAAAGCCAATGACACAATCTGATGCTTTGGGATATAAGACTGGGGACAATTGAACAGTTGAGGGGACAACTGCCAAGCCAACAACATCTGCACACTGCCCAGTAAAACAGCTCTCTTAAAAAGGGACCTTTATCAATCAGTAACCTGTGAAGTAGAAATTCCTAAGAAGAAGAAAAGACACAGGAAGATCCAAATTGATGGACAGAAAGCTGCCTGGTTTTGAGCTAAGAAGTGTTATTTTGTAAATCTTAATTGGGAGTTTTATTGGACTAGTATAGAAGGGAAGGTAAAGATAGGTTAGAATAAGGACTAATACATAGTTGTTAGTGAATTATTTTCTGTTCTACTTTAAGAAATAAAGGTGTTAACTTTTACTTTGAATAGTTCTTGGCCACTTGAAGTTTTACAGATTACTATATGGGCTAAATCTTTTCTGTATTGTTGGTTTTAAATTAAGCAGGAGAGTTTACCCCGTGTCATAACAATATTTTATGAATGTTTGAATAACTAGCTGAAATAACCTCCTTTAATGAAGAAAGTGGTTCTAGAAAGATGTCAAAATCAGAATCATTAGGAATCATTATGAACTACAGTCAAAACTGTGAACTTGGATATATTTAAAGTGGCTTTTAAGAAGTGAAAATGTATCGACTAAGATGTTGAAAAGATGCAGAAACACCATTAACATATAATCTTTCACAGTTTTAATTCCTAACTTAGCCCAATCAGAAAAGGCACTGTCCAATAAAGATGGGAAAAATATGATTTGCCACCAACCGCGCCTTCATAGAAAATGACTGAAAGTGAAAGTGACGTCTAATTGAAACTAAATTTTAAGACAGGATAAAACAATTACATTGTTCATGTAAATATAGATTGAAGAAAGGAGAGGTGAATTCAATAAAGCCTTCAATGTTACCGGTGCATGGAATTTGCCTGAATAGTCAACCAAATTGGGAAAGCATCAAGGTTCTCATATTGGAGCCAATAGTTCGAATTTCTTATGTTTGCTGCCCAGTAATTAAACAAAATATGCAGCAACACCATTCCACCTAATATCTTAGGCCTGTGTAACAACTGTTTTTTGTAACCTAGGAGTTTTATTCATTCCAAATAAATTCTAGAATGAGACTATCTGCTTTGTGGAAAAAGGAAAGAGTAAGAAAAATTGGTATGTATTGAAATAAATAATAAAACTGTCAAAACAATATTCATTTTAATGGAATTAATTCTTGCAGCAACAGACAAATTAAGGAGAGACCCTCGTTCAAAGTTTCATTTAATTTGTACCAGTAATGGTTCAAAATGTTTCCTGTCCAAATTGCCTTGTGTATCTGCCACGTGTACACCAAGATAAACAAAACCAAAGTTGGTGAGTTTAAATGGTAAATTATCAAGTGGGTATTCGCTGCCAACTTTATTGATAGCAAATGCCTCAGTTTTGTTAAAATTCAATTTTTACCCAGAAATCTTACTGAAAGATTCTAAAATTGAGAGTGTGGTGGGAATGGAGAGAGATAAGTTGGAGATAAATAGCAAAAGGTCACCTGCATAGAAGGCAACCTTCAACTCCACACCATTTCTAGTAATGCCAGAGAAATCAGGAGGGGTCTGTGAAGCAATAGACAGAGGTTCAATAACACCAGCAAACAGCTGTGGACTTAAAGGACAACCTTGTCTAGTGGAACAATAAAGGTAGAAATCATCAGAATTCATGTCATTGGTCCTAACAGAGGCCTGTGGTGATGCATAGAGTAGTTTGATCCCAGAGATACATTTTTCCCCAAAGTCAAATTTCTCCAAAATAAAAAAAAGTTAATTCCATTCCACTCTATCAAAGGCTTTTTCAGCATCTAAAGATATCAAAGCCACAGGGAGGGTGGATGGGGGAGAATTATAAACAATGTTAAATTACCCGCTAAGATTAAAAAAGGAGTGCCTGTTGCGAATAAATCCAGTTTGATCCAAGGATATGAAAGGTGGAAGGATGGTTTCCAAACCGTGGGCCAATAACTTTGACAATAATTTAAAGTCAACATTGAGCAGACTTATAGGACGATATGAACCACACAGTCAGGAATCTTTGCCTTTCTTTAAAAGCAAAGAAATTGATGCCTGAGTTAAAGTTTGAGGAAGACAGCCAGAATTAAATGCTTCAACAAACACATCTACCAAAAGCAGAGCCAGCTTCTTGCGAAATATTTTATAAAACCTGGCCGGAAAACCGTCGGTTCCAGGACTTTTCCCACTTTGTAGTGATCTATCCGCAGCCTCAAGTTCTCTTGCTGTGATTGGTTGGTCCAATTCCTTTGCCACA
This sequence comes from Hemiscyllium ocellatum, assembly GCF_020745735.1. NCBI lineage: Eukaryota > Metazoa > Chordata > Chondrichthyes > Orectolobiformes > Hemiscylliidae > Hemiscyllium > Hemiscyllium ocellatum. Next base: position 667,443 of record NW_026867471.1, on the reverse strand, counting down.
TTTTGATCAATTGTAGGAATGTTAATCTTATCAAAAAAGGATCAAAATCTGCTGCAGCAGAAGAATATCCAGATGAATCAAGTGAAATGTAAAATTCCTTCAATGTCTTGTTGATTTCTAATGGGTCTGACAGGATACATGAATTAGCCTTAATTTATGGGATTAATTGAGATGAGGACATTTGGTGCAACTGATGTGCTAACAATTTCCTAGTTCCATCTCCTTGTTCATAAAATATAGACCTAGAGTGAAGTAAAAGCTTGGTGGTGTATTGTGACATTACAACACCATACTCAGCCTGGAGGGAAATACATTCTTGAGATACTTCTAAAGACTTAGAGATTGCAAAAAGAGAGTCTAATAGAGACCGCCACTCTGCTAACCATGCCATTTTCTCTTTCCTAAGTCTATTATTATGTGCTGCATAAGAAATTATTTCACCCCTGGTGAATGCCTTCAGGATTTCCCACAGCATGGAAGCTGTACTAGATGGGGTAATTATCTTTTCTTTTGGAAAATCTATCTGCTGAGAGACAAAATTAACAAAATCTTCCTCTGAGAGGAAGTGTGTATTGAGACACTAAGGTGGTCATGTATTAAGGAACTTGTGAAAACGAACATTCATTGAGACAGGTGCATGGTCTGATAAAACAATGGAATCATATTTGCAACCAGAAATGGATGTGAGCAGTCCGTCATCCACCAGGAAAAATCAATACATGTAAAAGTCTGGTGGACATGCAAAAACAAAATTCCTTTTTCGAGGGATCAAAGAACCGCCAGGAATCAACAGCATTCAACTCCTCCATAAAAGTTATTTTAGCAGATTTGGGCTGGGCACTTGGAACAGAGGAAGAACGGTCTAAGGGAGGATTCAATCAACAATTAAAATCTCCTCCTAAGATTAACGGGTGTGAATATCCGGTAATACTGCAATGTCTGAAAAAAGCCTCATTGTCCCAGATGGGAGCATAACCAATTGGCCAAGATTACATCAATGTCAAAACTCTGCCCAGTAATAATAATAAATCTGCCAGTAGAGTCAGACCCAGTCTTAGCATGGATGGAATGAATAAATTTATGTAAAAAAAAAGCAACTCCTTTTTCTGAGAAGATTTGCAGCTCATCTTGATGCTAAGTCCGTACGTTAGCTCACTGAGCTTGAAGGTTTGTTTTCAGACATTTTGTCTCCATACTGGGTAATATCATCAGTGAGAGTCTCTGAATGGACAAATGCATTAGAATGAAGCATAAGCTTTAAACAGTAAACACAGAAAAATAAACTTGTACTTCAAGATAAGTTAGATAAACTCACACAAAAATTCATTTCATACAAAACTGATGTTTGGATAGAAAATATTTCAGACCATCCATTTACCGATACAGAAAAAGCAGTCCTAGTCAGAGGGTTAAATTACAAAGACATGAGTAAAAAGGATTTCCTCACAGCATTTGAATCTACTTTTAAAAAAAGGTCTTTTAGAGGAAACATAGCAGACCATAAGACAAGCTATTGCACTGACATTAGGCCGATAAAAGGAAGGAAGCACACTTAATGCTCAAGAAAATAAAGCCTTACAAAAACTTAAAAAGGAGAAAAACATGGTTATCCTACCTGCAGACCATGGACACATGACTGTTACTTGAAAAAAAACTGCCTATTGTAAAAAGGCAAATGCTCTACTTGCAGATACTGAAACTTACCAATAGGTGGCAATACTTCATCAAACAAACTTGCAGGAAATTTGGCACCAGGATACATGAACACCAACTGGGCACCAAAAGACACGACCCACTATCACTAGTTTCTATACATAGAGACAAAGAAGGACACCACTTTGACTGGGGCAACACACATATACCAGGACAGGCAAAATAAAGACACATACAAGAGTTCTTAGAGGCATGGCATTCTAACGAGAACTCTATCAATAAATACATCGAGTTAGACTCGATCTACCTTCCCTTGAACAAAACTGGAAATGACATCACCCACCTGAAGTAACCAAGATCTCTAAATAGAGAGGTGGGACATACAGCCAGCACTTCACCAGAGACTCTCACTGATGATGTTGCCTAGTATGGTGATGAAACATCTGAAAGCAAACCTTTAAGCTCAGTGACCTAACTTACATACTTATTAGCAACTCCTCTAGATTTGCCAGAAAAGGAGGAAAAATGCACTTGTCCAATCCAACCTCATTTCAACTTTGGACTGTCTTTATTTTTCAAGTGGGTTTCTTGTAAGTAACTTATCTGGGCATTAAGATGGTGTAAATAATGTAAAACCTTAGTGTGTTTGATTGGGTTGTTCAGGCCTTTGCAATTCAGACTGGCAAATTTAATATCCCACCTACCAAGGGCAGTGAATCATTAGCTGTGTCATGTGTAATACTCACCATAAAATCCCAAATGTGCTATCATAGATAAACAAGAGTAAACCTTGCAAAGGTGAGGTATGTGTCACACCCCTCCTCCCTACCCCCATCAGAACAAAACAAACTCCACCAACCCCCATAATAGTAACCCCCCAAATGGAATACCTGCCTACCAACCCCTCCCCCTCCCAGCATAAGCCCCCTCTAGATGAGTACGTGCTCTCTTCCCCCACAGTTAAAAAAAACTGTCGTGTTTTGTAGCTCAAGCAAACTACAACGCGACCTCAGGGAATGTAAAAGTTAACTGTTCAAAAGCTGTGAAGCAAAAATGAGTAAATGTAATAAAAATAGTTCCTGTATCTAATTAAACAATTAAACTCTACATTCTTTGGTACTAATAGTGCAACCTCTCAAAAAAAAGTCTTGAGTAAGGAAACATGTACTTCTTGGTGGATGAGGTCAAATGTAACAAGAAACCAAATCCAGGTCTGTAAGCACAGCATACCGTCCATTTTAATCTCCCCAGTGGGAAATGCAGTCTTTGTCCGTAGTAGCATAAAGCTAATGTCTAACTGACCTAGTTAGGCCCAAACATCAAACCGGCTCTGGAACTGCAGTCTTTTTAAGGTTTTTATTCACAAGGTCCATTGCCCGACCAGGGTCATCAAGCCTATGTGTTACTCTGCTCGGCAAGATGATATGTAATATCGCTGGGTAACGAAGGCCAAATTTAATGTTAAGAGATGAGTGAGGCTCCTTCTTTACCTTGGCAAAAGCTGCACGCTGCTTCGCCACAGTTGGGTGAAATCAGGAAAAATGTCTCCCCTCTTTCCATTATATACAAGGGGAGAAGCTACTCCAGCACAGCGCAGAATGTGATTTCTCACTTGAATCTGGTGCACCCTGACAGCCATCGGGCGAGGTAACTCGCCTTCTTTCAGGTTAGCAAGCAGTGTACGATGGCCCTCGTCCAACACGGGTTTAGCCTCAAGTCTGAGCAAGTCCTGTAAAAGTCAGGCCCTAAATTCTGTTGGATGAGGATCCTCCAATTCTTTGGGTAAACCCACAAGTCGAATATTATTCCTGGAGCAGGTCTCCAAGTCTTCACATTTCTTCGTCAGAGATTCAATCGTAGCAGATAACATTAGCTTGGAGGTTAGTTATCTGGTTATCATGCTCATGAGCCAAATGTTCCTGGTTCAAAATACTCCGACATTGTGAAGAACCGTTTTCCTCCAACACCTTCAGAGCAGCTGTTACCTCCTTCCTCACCCTCTCTCAAATTATAGATTCAAACTTGGGAATGATTTCGGCCTGTAAATCCTCCATCATGTCCTTCATGCTAAGTAGCATGGCTTCATTGGTACCTGGTTTCTCTGGAGCCTTGGGCTCAGGCAAATGGCACGGCCTGGCACACCTGGACTGGGCTGGCTCAATGTTTGTTCAAGAAGTTGTCATTTGCAAGGTTACAGGTAAAAAATAGGTAGTATTTTTTAAAAATATCCAAATGGAGTTTAGAAGGTGTGTAATGGCTACATTTAAGAAATCAAAATCTCTAAATTTAAAACATTCCTGAGGAGTGACCACAAACTATGTCCTATATCCTCCGTGCCAACCTGCATTCCCCATTAGGCAGTCTCGAGGTCACTCTCCTCTATTGAGTATCTTAAGGAGTTTGATAGTTTAGATTAGGTTGCTTACAGTGTGGAAACAGGCCCTTCGGCCCAACACGTCCACACTGACCCACCGATACCCCTAACACTACAGGCAATTTAGCATGGCCAATTCACCTGACCTGCACATTTTTGGACTGTGAGAGGAAACCAGAGCACCCGGAGGAAACCCACGCAGACACGGGGCGAATGTGCAAACTCCACACAGTCAGTCACCTGAAGCAGGAATTGAACCCAGGTCTCTGGCGCTGTGAGGCAGCAGTGCTAACCGCTGTGCCACTGTGCCACCCACTATAGTTCTATGGGTGGCCTGTTGTTATTCCCAGTGTCACATGTTCCTGGTCTGATCCAGGCTGCTTCCCTCTCCCGAACCTTGAGTCTCCTCTTGAGCTGCAGCAGCGAATCTGTTTTCTTACAGTCACTGGAAGGAGTTTGTTTTAAAAAAACCCTCTGACTCCACTGCATCTGGAACCCCTGGGAAGAGAGGAAGAGCCAGTGGCCTCCCCGTGGATTCCGGCTTGAAACGCTGCAGCCACATCTATTTTCAAACTGATCAAATTCCTTTTGTCTTTAGGTTTTCCTTTTGATCAATGTAAAAAATCTCAACTTGCGATTGTCAGGAACCAACTTGCCTCAAGGGACTTACCTCAAGAGTCAGGCCTCTGTTTTTCAGGAGCAGCGAGGAGAGAGGGAGAGAGGAGCGGGGGCTGCTGGGAGATATGTTTCTGCTTTAAAAACTGACCTCGTGAATAGGCGGAGCACAGACTGAGCAGGAACGGACATGGGACTGCTGAGTGAGTGAAGTAATATATTTGGGTGCTTGGCTTCCCCGAAACACGACTTAGGTGGTGTCTCCTACCCATCATCCTCCTCTCACCAAAACAAGGTTCTGTGTGCTGGATTGGTAAGGTAACTAATTTTATTAAAATAATTTTCAATAGCCTCTTTGGGAATTTAGAATAGTGGGAATGGCAGTTAGGGCAGTTGAATGTTCCTCCTGCAGAATGTGGGAGGGAAAGGACACCACACATTCCCTTGTTATGAATGTATAGGTGTGTCCTGTACCTTCAAGAGAGAGAGGAAGCTAGCAAGGCCTGACTGAAAGCACAGAGTGTCCTGAACAATTTAAAAATGTAACACTTGGTTGAAACAAATAGCTGCAGTTGCATTGCCATGGAACAAAAACAATTTCAAATTCAGCCAATCCGTTTAAATTCTGTCCCAGTCACCAAAATCCAATCGAATTTGAATTTAGCGTTTTGATAACATCACACCAATGAAATGATCTGATGTTTTGGGGGATAAAACCAAACATTTTGAACAGTTAGGGGGAGCACTGCCATGAACACCAATAAGAATAGACTGCTCATCGAATCGCTCTCTGACAGGTACCTGTCCGTAAGAAAAGCTGTGCAGAAGACCGAGGAACAGCCAACCTAGAAAAATCTACAGAGGAAAATCTACAAAGGAGAATCGGCAAAGCTGACTGGTTATGAATTGTGATTTTTTTTAAACTTCATCGAGTTTTTTTTATCAGCCCAGTATTGTAGAGTGGGCGATAAAAGACAGGTTTAAGAAAAAGGAGTTGTCAATAGTTGTCTAATGTTCTCTGTTAAACTTAAAGAATAAAATTGTTAATTTTTATTTGAAGTAGTGAAAACTGGGATGGTCCTTTGCCTCTTGAAATTTAACAGGTTACAGCAAGAGGTGAGCATCTCTGTGTGTCAGGTTTAAATTAACAGAGGGGTTTATCCCGTGTCATAACATCCTGCTGACTCCATCTGCGGGAAGTGCATCCAACTGCAGCTGCTTGAAAAACGCTTTAGGGACCTGGAGCTGGAGCTGGATGAACTTTGGATCATTCCGGAGGCGGGGGAGTTAATGAAAGGAGTTACAGGAAGGTAGTTGCACCTCAGGTAAAAGGGCTGATGTGTTACAGTCAGGGGATGGAAAGGGAACTAGCAGGCAGTGCAGGGGTCCCCTGCAGCCATTCCCCTCAATGACAAGCAGACCATTTTGGATATTGTTGGGGGGGACAACTTACCAGGGGTAAGCCATGGGGTGCAGGTATCTGACACCGAGTCTGTCCCTGTTGCACAGAAAGGAGCGGGAGGATGAGCAGAGCATAAGTCATTGGGGATTCCATAGTTAGGGGGAAAGGCAGGAGGTTCTGTGGGAACGAGAGAGACTCATGGTTGGTGTGTTACCTCCCAGATGCCAGGGTTCCCGATGTCTCAGATCATGTTTTCGGAATCTTCGAATCATAGAATTCCTACAGTGTGGAAACAGGCCCTTCTGTCCAACGCGCCCACACTGATCCTCCAAACAGTAACCCACCCAGACCCATTCCCCTACCCTATTATCCTATACTTACCCCTGACTAATGTACCTAACCTACACATCCCTGAAAAATATGGCCAAACTAGCATGGCCAATTCACCTAACCCGCAGATGTTTGGATTGTGGGAGGAAACTGGAGCACCTGGAGGAAACCCATGCAGACACAGAGAGAATGTACAAACTCCACACAGACCGTCGGCCAAGGCTGGAATCGAACCCAGGGTCCCGGGTGCTGTGAGGTGACAGTGCTAACTACGAAGTCACTGTGTCACCCAGAAGGACCCCCTTGAGGGTGACGGGGAGCAGCCCCAGGGTGTGGTCCACATAGGCACTAACGACATAGGGAAAGGAGTGGGGACTTAAGGCAGAAATTCAGGGAGCTAGGGTGGAAGCTTGGAGCTAGAACAAACAGAGTTGTTATCTCTGGTTTGTTGCCCATGCCAAGTGCTGGTGAGGCAAGGTATAGGGAGAGAGAGGAATTGAACACGTTGCTACAGGGATGATTCAGGAGGCAGGGTTTTGGATACCTAGATAATTGGGGCTCATTCTGGGGTAGGTGGGACCTCTACAGACAGGATGGTGTACACCTGAACCAGAGGGGTTCCAGTATCCTTGGGGATACCTTGGAACATCTCCCCCTTGAGAAAAAAATGAACCATCATAATGAAAAGATGGCTTCATTTTTTTTCTATTTCTTAACCACTTTACCATGACATACATATGACTTTGACCAAAGTTCACATTAACTTCTTCCCATATATATATAAAACATTGAATAGATACCAATACATTATCAGTTAAATCCGCGATACCGCATTTGTGATTACATTCTTATGACCCGGAACATGTACGATTTTTAAATCAAAAGTCTGTCACATAAGACTCCAATGAAATAGTCTAATTTCCTTGTCTTTAAAGCTTTCGAAGAATGAAAGAGGATTGTGATCCGTGTGCACAACCGTTTCTGACACATTGTTTGTGATATCCACATTAAAATGTTGTAAGGCCAGGACCAAACTCAATTGTTCTTTTTCGAACATAAAGTATTTTCTCTGGTGGGTGTTGAGTTTCTTTGAAAAGTAACCACCTGGCAGTTCAATCCCATCCTTATCTTCCTGTAGCAGTACAGCTCCAACTCCTCTGTCACGAGCATCGATGGCAACTTTGAAAGGATTTGAAAGGTTTGGTGTCGCTAAAACTGGTGTGATGGTTAATATTGCTTTGAAATGGCTGAATGCCTCCTGGCATTGTTCTGCACACCAAAACGCTGTGTTATTCTTCAGCAAATTGGTAAACAGTGCCACTACACTGGTGAAGTTCGGAACTAACTTCTGATAGAATCCGCTTAGTCCCGAGAATTGTTGCACCTCTTTGTTCGAGCTTGGTTGTGGAAATTCCTTGATGGCCTTCATCTTTGCATTCCATGGGGGGGGTCAACCTTCCATGACTGATGTTACATCCCAAGAATGTCACCTCTGCTTTCGCAAATTCACTTTTGTTGAAGTTTGTTGCCAGTTTTGCTTCTCGTAGTCATTCAGAGTTCTGCCAACTGTACCATGTGCCTTTTCCAGGACTTACTAAAGATCACTACATCGTCCCCGTAGACTGCACAGTCTGTTAACCCAGCCACAGCTTTGTTCAGGAGTCTTTGGAATGTGGTGGGTGCATTGTTCATTCCAAAAGGCATCGCCTTGAATTGATGTAGCCCATTTGGGGTTACAAACACAGAAATTTCTATCACCGTCTCTGACAAAGGTAACCACGCAGTAAGTCTAACTTTGTGATGTAATTGGCTTGTCTGGAATGAATCCGATTTTGTAACGTTGTTCACCTTCCGATAATCGACAAAAAATCATTGAGTCCCGCTTGGTCTGGGAACTGAGACGATCAGCAAACTCCACTCACTCTGGCTCTGTTCAATGCTGCCCTTGTCAAGCATGGCCTCTACCTCCATCTGGACCTGTCAGGCTTTGAAAAGATTAAGCCAATAGGGGTGTTGTTTTATCAGAACAGTATTCCCGATGTCCACTTCATGTACAAGAGGATTAGTCCTCCCCATCCGATTCCTACATATGTCATCAAACTGCAGGAACAAACCTTTCAACTGCGTTCTGTGTTCCTGAGACCGACAGCTCACTAACCTGTCCAATTCCTTGAGGACTTGTTCATTTTTTAACACATTTTGAGGCACATCAAAATTCATAATACCCAGATTTGATTCCTCACTGTGCAGGGGCAGTAACTAACACCCGTTTCTCCCGTTCTTTCTCTCGAGCATAATGAGGTTTCAACATGTTCACATGACATCCCCACTACAGTCTTTATTTTATCTGGCATCTTTACTAAATAGATGACCTGACTCATCGTTTTCTCAATCTGATAGATCCTCTAAATCTGGCTTTGAAGGGATCGCCGATTGCTTGTAACAATACTAACACATCATCCCCTCGAGAAAATATCTGAGTCTCAGAGTTTTTAATCTCCACCTATTTCATTCTATGCTGTGCCCTCTTTACGTGCTGCTTAGCTAAATCATCAACTCAATTTAGTCTCTTCATCAGCTCTGATACATAATCTAAGTGTGAGATCTATGACTTCGGTCCTGTCAATTTCTCTTTGATTAATTTCAAACAGCCTCTCACTTCATGTGGAATATTAACTCGAAGGGAGTAAAATGAATAGATTTATTTCGGGCAAACAATATGAATGGGATACCTTTACCCCAGTCATTCGGGTAATCCTGACAGTATCTTGTCAACATGGTCTTCGAGGTCTGATACCACCTTTCGAAAGCTCCCTGGGATCCAGGATGATATTCACTGGGATTAAAGTGCTGTATACCGAACCTCCTTAAACAGCCTAGCAGTAAAATGTGACCCTTGATCCAACTGAATCTCTCTGGGTAGCCCATACCGTGTGAACAAAGCTACTAACTCTTCTCCCACCTTATTTGCCTTGATACTCCATAATGGAATTGCCTCCGGAAATCTGGTAGACACATCCTTTATGGTTAACGTATACTGGTGCCCACTTTTAGTTTTCCGGAGGGGACCTACACAATCAATTACAACCCACACGAAAGGGAATTGGCAACAGAGGGGCTGGTTTTGTTCCTGCCTGGGGCTTCCCTACCATTTGGCATGTATGACACGTACAGCAAACGTTAACCACATCCTTGTGCATTCCAGGCCAATAAAAATGTTTTTGTACCTTAGCCTGAATCTTTCATACCCCTCGGTGACCTCCTACAGGTAGTTCATGTGCTCACCGTCACACTTCCTGTCTGTATTCTACCGGCAACACAAACGGGTGCACTTTGGCCCATTTCTCCTCTGCACTAACCTGCCGTGGTCTCCATTTCCCTCTGAGGATTCTGTTTTGTCAGATAATAACCCTCAGGAATACACTCTGAATGCTTTTTGGAGAATACATCCACACATATATCTTTTATTGCCTTGTCTTGCTGTTGCAAGTCCCGTAGCCTTTCCAGACTAAACGCTTCTGTCTGACCCTCTGCCTGGTCAGGTTTTTCTGCACCATCACATCAAACAGGGTATCCACCAACTGAACCTCAACTCCTTCATCTTTCTCTTCAGTTTTTGCTTCTTGCTGTGACATATGTTAGTGGGATCTTGTTACTACACAATCTGGGAAACTATCAGGCTGCCTACTTGCGGAATGTTTGTGAGAACACCTCTGGGACACCCGCATCAACCAACCCAAACACCCCGTGGCTGAACACTTTAACCCCTCCTCCCACTCCACCAAGGACATGCAGGTCCTTGGACTCCTCCATCGCCAGACCATGGCAACACGACGCCTGGAGGAAGAGCGCCTCATCTTTCGCCTAGGAACCCTCCAACCACAAGGGATGAACTCAGATTTCTCCAGCTTCCTCATTTCCCCTCCCCCCACCTTGTCTCAGTCAAATCCCTTGGACTCAGCACCACCTTCTTGATCTGCAATCTTCTACCCGACCTCTCTGCCCCCAGCCCCTCTCCGGCCTATCACCCTCACCTTAACCTCCTTCCACCTATCGCATTCCCAATGCCACTCCACCAAGTCCCTCTTCCCTACCTTTTATCTTAGCCTGCTTGGTACACCCTCCTCATTCCTGAAGAAGGGCTTATGCCTGAAACATCAATTCTCCTGCTCCTTTGATGCTGCCTGACCTGCTGCGCTTTTCCAGCAACACATTTTTCAGCTCTGATCTCCAGCATCTGCAGTCCTCACTTTCTCCTTATTTCACTGTGGGTAAAGTGTTCAAAAAGTTTACAAGAGATAGGATTTATAGTCATTTGGAAAGGAATAAATTGATTAGGCATAATCAATCCGGTTTTGTGAAAGGCAAGTCATTGCTACTTCTCCTTTATTGAGTTAATGAGTTATCGAGAAACAGCACGGAAACAGACCCTTCGGTCCAACTCATCCGTGCTGACCAGATATCCCAATTTAGTCTAGTCCCACCTGCCAGCACCTAGCTCATATACCCAATCAGATGCCTTTTCAATGTTGCAATTGTACCAGTCCCTACCACTTCTTCGGCAGTTCATTCCATACACATGCCACCCTCTGAGTGAAAAAGTTGCCTCTTATGTCTCTTTTATATCTTTCCCCTCTCAGCCTAAATCTATGCCCTCAAGTTCTGGACTCCCCCACTCTCGAGAAAATACCTTGTCTACTTAACTGATCCATGCCCCTCATGATTTTATAAACCTCTATAAGATCACCCCTCAGCATTCAACACTCCAGGGAAAACAGCCCTAGCCTATTCAACCTCTCCCTATACCTCAAATCCTCCAACCCTGGCAACATCCTTGTAAATCTTTTCTGAACCCTTTCGAGTTTCACAACATCTTTCCGATAGGAAGGAAACTAGAATTGCACCCAATATTCCTAAAGTGGCCTAACCTGTACATCTGCAACATAGCCTCCCAACTCCTGTACTCTATACTCTTGACCAATAAAGGGAAGCATAACAAACACCACCTTCACTATCCTATCTAACTGCGACTCCACTTTCAAGGAGCTATGACCTGCACTCCAAGGTCTTTTTGTTCAGTAACACTCCCTAGGACCTTACTGTTAAGTGTATAAGTCCTGCTAAGATTTCTGGCTGTAACAGTTGCTCCATGTTTGAGATGTTTTAGGTGTTTGAGGTGATTTCCTCGATTGCAGGAGTAGCAATTACTGTTTTATTTGCTGTTGTACTGTTATGCAACTTTGGAGAGTTATAGATTAGATTCCCTACAGTGTGGAAATAGGCCCTTCGGCCCAATAAGTCCACACCGACCCTCTGAAGAGTAACCCATCCAGACCCATTTCCCTCTGGTTAATGCACCTAACACTATGGGCAATTTAGCATGGCCAGTTCACCTGACTTGCACATCTTTGGACTGTGGGAAGAAACCAGAGCACCCAGAGGAAACCTACACAGACACGGGGAGAATGTGCAAATTCCACACAGACAGTCGCCCCAGGCTGGAATCGAACCTAGGACCCTGGTGCTGTGAGGCAGCTGTGCTAACCACTGAGCCACCATGCTGCCCAAACTGAGAAGGTGACCAAACTGATGGAGGAGGGTAAAGGGGTTGATGCGATGTACATGGATTTCAGTCAGGCGTTTGATAAGGTTCCCCAGGGTAGGCTATTTCACTAAATATGGAAGCATGGGATTGAGGGTGATTTAACGAGTTGGATCAGAAATTGGCGAGCTGAAAGAAGACAGAGGGTGGTGGTTGATGGTAAATTTTCATCCTCGAGTTCAGTTACGAATGGTGTATTGCAAGGATCTGTGTTGAGTCCATTGCTGTTTGTCATTTTATAAACGACCTGGAAGAGGGCACAGAAGGGTGCGTTAGTAAATTTATGGCTACCACTAACGTCGATGGAGTTGTGGTCAGTGCCGAACAATGTTGCAGGTAACAGAGGGACATGGATAAGTTGTAAAGCTGGCTGAGAGGTGGCAAATGGAGTTTAGTGTGGGAATGTGTGAGGTGATTCACTTTGGAAGGAATAACAGGAATAAAGAGTACTGGCCTAATGATAAGATTCTTGGTAGTGTCAATGAGCAGAGAGATCTCGGTGTCCATACACAAAGACCCCTGAAAGTTGCCACCCAGGTTGATAAGGTTGTAAAGAAGGCATATGCTGTGTAAGGTTTTATTGGTCGAGGGATTGGGTTTTGGAACTACGAGGTCATGTTGCAGCTGTACAAAACTCTGGTGCGACTGTACTTGGAATGCTGTACAGTTCTGGTCGTCGCATTATAGGAAGGATGTGAGACCTTTGGAAAGGTTTCAGAGAAAATTTACTAGGATTGCTGCAATGGAGGGAAGGTCTTATGAAGAAAGGCTGAGGGACTTGAGGTTGTTTTCATGAGAGACAAGAAGGTTGAGAGGTGACCTAATTGAGACATATAAGATAATCTGAGAGTTAGGTAAGGTAGACAGTGAGGGCCCTTTTCCTCAGATGGCAATGGCTCATACGAGGGGACATAGCTCTAAATTGAGGGTGACAGGTATAGGACAGATGTCCGAGGTAGTTTCTTTACTCAGAGAGTAGTAGGGCCATGGAAAACCCTGCCTGCAACAGTAGTATACTCACCAACATCGAGGGCTGAAGGAGCTGTCCTGTGCTGTAATGTTCTGTGTTCTATGTTTAGTGTGAGGAATTGAATGGAAACAAAGTATGTTATTGTTGTAAATAAATGTGCAAAAGACACAGAGTTCTGACACTATTCTATTTCCTCTTTTAAACTTCTCATGTTTTTGTGAATTTGCCCAGATGTGTGGCTCAGAGTATTCAGTGAGGAAGAGTGGACAGGAGCCTGTCGTTGCATTTCCCTCTCTGGCCCGCAGTGAGAGATTACATTCCTGCCTCAGGTAACTGTCTGTGTGGGGTTTGCACATTCTCCCCGTGTCTGCGTGGGTTTCATCAGGGTGCTTCAGTTTCCTCCCACAATCCAAAGATGTGCGGGTCAGGTGAATTGGTAATGCTAAATTGCCCAAAGTGTTAGGCGCATTAGTCAGCGGTAAATATAGGAGAATGGGTCTGGGTGGGTTACTCTTCAGAGGGTCAGTGTGGACTTGCTGGGCCAAATGGCCTGCTTCCATACTCTGAGGAATCTAATCTCATCTCATCTAATAATCACCTTACTCCATATCATTTATTTTTCTACCCACTTCACTCACTGAGAACAGATTACTTGACATGATTGCCACTTTTGTGCATATCTAATTCATCTTTTGGGTTTTACTTTTGTTCTTCCACTTCCTACTAATTGTTGCTGATTACTAAAAGCACTTTACACTGGCTTTACATCTCCAGTCTCTGTCATTTTGCTCCTCAGATGGAGTCATTCCTTGACCATTAGGAAAGGAGAGTTATCATGTTGCTGCTCCTCCTTCTCCTTTCGGTCCATTCCTCACGTGGACTCCTCCTTCCGTTATCTGCTGCACCTAATGTTGGCTCTCAGTTACTTGGATTGATTCACCAATTGAATTATTGTTCTAACTGGATATGTCATGGTATACTTGAACTGGTCTCTGAAATGTTTCTGTGTCACCACATAAATAAGTGCATTTGTGCAGCAACTTAAGTTCCTCAGCATATATCCAATCTGAACAAAGAGACCAAAAGAAACAGAATCCAAGGAATAACCAGCATTAAAGAAATATAAAATATGCAACAACCAGAGAAGTATGAAGCTGGCAGATATGGCAAAGAGTAAAATCACAGAATTCTTCCTGCTCTCTACCTCTGGATCATTCTCTGTTTTTCTCTGACCTCTCAGTTCCTTCCGCACCTTAATGGCCTCGAAGATATGTCTGACAGTCAGAATGTTGATAAAGACAATAAAAGTGAATGGGAACATTGGTGTTAAAAAAGTCTCAAAATATCTAAAACCTATCCACCGAGGGTCATCATAATAACTAGACCTGGTATAACAGTACCATGGAACATCTTTGATCATTTTTCCAGGTTTATACACAAAGGAGTTGGGAATGTTCTTTAAACAAAAGAAGATGCAGATTGTTGTGAGAACCCTCATTGCAGTTTTTCCTGTGCAATACTTCATTTTCATCTCATGTAAACAAATGGCAACAAATCGATCAAAGGAAAAAGCAATGGTGAACCATGCAGAACAATCAATGCTCAAGCGGTTGAGGACATAGAGAACACCACAAACAGGAGTGATTTGCAGGAAACACAGTGGATAATAATAACGTTGAAATCGGTGAAGGATGATACAAAAAACAATGAACAGTAGATCTGATGTTGTCATGGCCACCAGATAACGAGTGCTGCATGTAGAAAGACCACATTTGCCCCGAGCTAAGATTATAATCACCACTAGACATACTGTAAGAGAAAGGAAAAAATCGATTTTAAGTTATTAATCAAACATTCTTTGTGCCTGAGCCTAGACTGTAGGTAATGACACAAAGATAATTGTTGTTCCATGTTATATGAAGTTTAAAGAATCTGAACCACATCAGCAAACACTCTCTAAATGAATCATTTGCACATTTAAAGGACATAGGGAAGAACATGAGCAGCAGATTACTCACAGAAACACAGTCATGTACTCAAGGTGGTTTTGGTTCCGCAGCTGCTTTACAGGTTAATCTAATTGGCTGACATTTCCCATAAGCCCACAGCATCCATACAAAGACACCTGGGATCAGGAAAACAAAAAATAGCAGATACCTAACATGGACATTGATCGCAAAATTTCTGTATTTGGTTTTGGAGTCTGTTCAGTTTGCCTCTAGAATTCTATATCAGGGCACTGAATCACCCCACAGTGTCCAGGAAGGATGGGCTCTATACTATGGATGAACAAATGATAGGGCATTGAGTCTCTCCCTCATGCACAGGACTGAACATCCTGATGATCTGAACCATGAAGGTAATTCAGCAGTGAATCCAATCACATTGTGGTGAGTATCCAACCTGGTACAATCAGAAAAACTTCAACATTTGACCTAACTCTGCCCACCTGTCCACGATGGTACAGCACAGCCTTCAGCAAATAAAACCTGAATTCATGCAACATTGGTCACTGTAACTGTCCTGAAGAAGAGTCCTGCCTGAAACCTTGACTCCCTTCCTCCTGAGATGCTGCCTGACCTGCTGTGCCTTTTCCAGCACCACGCTCTATCTGCAGCCCCCAATGTCTCCTCATTCCTAATGACCTGCTGAACCCACCCATTGCCCTGTTGTCTCTGGGCTCCCATTTGGAGCGAGCTGCCTGAGCAAGATCCACCAACACAATCCCTTTCCATCAAGGAATGGGAAACACCAGGTGTCACTGCGAGGTGGGCTGTTACAAAACCCATCTGACCAATAGCAGGCTGTGAACTACCACAGAGAGAGGGTGGTCTTCCGAAACCCTTTCTAGACCAGCCAGGGCCGGTGTTCAGTCAAACCCCATCAATGTGGCCTCAGTATAAACCCATTCTGCACAGTATAGGGAAACACACAATGCTGCACATTACTGAGGAGCCTCCGAACTGACAAACTATTCACTTTAAACTCAGTCAGTGAGGACACTATTGTCTGACAGTGGGATTTGCCTTCCTAAACGGAAATATATTATTATCAATTATTGATAGAACATAGAACATAGAACATTACAGCGCAGGACAGGCCCTTCGGCCCTCGATGTTGCGCCGCCCTGTCATACTAATCTGAAACCCATCCCACCTACACTATTCCATGTACGTCCATATGCCTGTCCAATGACAACTTAAATGCACTTAAACTTACTACCATTGCAGGCAAAGCACTCCATACCCTTACTACTCTCTGAGTAAAGAAACTACCTCTGACATCTGTCTTATACCTATCTCCCCTCACTTTAAAGTTGTGTCCCCTCATGTTTGCTGTTCCCTAACTTGGAAAAAGGCTCTCCCTGTCCACCCTATCTAACCCTCTGATTATCTTGTACTTCTCTATTAAGTCACCTTTCAACCTTCTTCTCTCTAACGAGAATAGCCTCAAGGCCCTCAGCCTTTCCTTGTAAGATATTCCTTTCATACCAGCAACATCCTAGGAAATCTCCTCTGCACCCTTTCCGAAGCTTCACTTCCTTACAATGTGGTGACCAGAACTGTACACAATATTCCAAGTGTGGCCATACCAGAGCTTTGTACAGCTGCAGCATAACCTCCTGGTACCAGAACTCAATCCCTCTATTAATAAAGGCCAAAGCACTGTATGCTTTCAGAACAACCCTGGCAATCTGGGTGGCAACTTTCAGGGATCTGTGTACATGGACACTGAAATCTCTCTGTTCATCTGCACTCCCAAGAAGCTTACCATTAGCCCAGTACTTTGCATTCCGATTACTCCATCCAAAGTGTATCAGCTCACATTAAACTCCATTTGCCACCTCTCAGCCCAGCTCTGCATCCTATCTATGTCTCTCTGCAACCTACTACATCCTTCGTCACTATCCACAACTCCACCCACCTTAGTGTTGTCCACAAATTTACTAACCCACCCTTCTAAGCCCTCATCCAGGTCATTTATGAAAATGATGAACAGCAGTGGACTCAACACCGACCCTTGCGGTACACCGCTCGCAACTGGACACCAAGGTGAACATGTTCCATCAACTACAACCCTCTGTTTTCTTTCAGCAAGCCAATTACTGATCCAAACTGCCATGTCTCCCACAATCCCATTCCTCCACATTTTGTATACTAGCCTACTGTGGGGATCCTTATCGAACGGCTTGCTGAAATTCATATACACCACATCAACCGGTTTACTCTCATCTACCTGTTTGGTCACTTTGTCAAAAAGTCAATAAGATTCGTTAGGCATGACCTATCCTTCACAAAACCGTGCTGACTATCCCTGATCAGATTATTCTTTTCTAGATGGTTATAAACCTTTCTCTTATAACCTTTTCCAACACTTTACCAACAACTGAAGTGAGACTCACTGGTCTATAATTCCCAGGGTTGTCTCTACTACCCTTTTTGAACAAGGGAACCACATTTGCTATCCTCCAGTCCTCAGGCACTATTCCTGTAGACAATGATGATTTGAAGATCAATGTCAAAGGCTCGGCAATCTCTTCCCTTACTTCCCAGAGGATCCTAGGATAGATCCCATCTGGCCCAGGGGACTTGTCTATTTTCATACTCTGCAGTATTTCTAATACCTCTTCCTTGTGAACCTCAATCTCTTCTAGTCTAGATGCAACTATCTCTGTATCTTCCTCGCCAACATTTTCATTTTCTGTAGTGAACACTGTCGAAAAATATTTATTTAGTGCTTCCCCTATCTCCTCTGACTCCACACACAACTTCCCACTATTATCCTTGATTGGCCCTAATTGAACTCTCGTCATTCTTTTATTCCTGATGTACCTATGGAAAGCCTTAGGGTTAACCCTGATCCTATCCGCCAACACCTTCTCATGTCCCCTCCTGGCTCTTCTGAGCTCTCTTTTTAGGTCTTTCCTGACTTCCTTGTAACCCTCAAGCGCCCTAACTGAGTTTTCACATTTTGTCCTAACATAAGCCTTCTTCTTCTTGACCAGGGATTCCACTTCCTTAGTAAACCACAACTCACGCATTCTATATCTTCCTCCCTGCCTGACAGGTACATACTTATCTAGGACACACAGGAGCTTTTCCTTGAATAAGTTCCACATTTTTAATGTGCTCATCCCCTTCAGTTTCCTTCCCCATTCTACGCTTCCTAAATCTTTCCTAATTGCACCGTAATTTCCTTTCCCCCACCTGTAACTCTTGCTCGGTGGAGTACACCTATCCCTTTCCATCACTAAAGTAAACCTGACAGAATTGTGATCATTGTCTCCAAAGTACTCACCTACTTCCAAATCTAACACCTGGCCAGGCTTGTTACCCATTACTAAATCTAAAGTGGCTCGCCCCTTGTAGGCCTGTCTACATACTGTGTCAGGAAGCCCTCCTGCATACACACTGGACAAAAACTGACCCATCTATAGTACTCATACTGTAGTGATCCCAGTCAATATTTGGATAGTTGAAGTCCCCCATGACAACTACCCTGCCTCTCTCACTCCTATCGAGAATCATTTTTGCTATCCTTTCCTCTATATCTCTAGGATTATTCGGAGGCCTATAGAAAACTCCCAGCTTGGTGACTTCTCCTTTCCTGTATCTAATCTTTACCCCTACTACCTCAGTTAACGAGTCCCCAAACATCTTTTCTACAACTGTAATATTGTCCCTGATCAACAATACCACACCTCCCCCTCTTTTATCATCTTCTCTGTTCTTACTGAAACATCTGAATCCCTGAACATGCAACAGCCATTCTTGTCCCTGCTCTATCCATGTCTCCATAATGGCCACAACATCAAAGTCCCAGGTACCAACCCACACTGCCAGTTCATCCACTTTATTTCAGATGCTCCTCGCATTGAAGTACACACACTTCACTTGCCAGGTTCTCACTTGCCAATGTCAGATACTTGATTTGGGAACTCCCTACTCTCATCCTCTTCTGCACCTGTCCTACAATTTTGGGTCCCATCCACCTGCTGTATTAGTTTAAATCCACCTTAATAGCTTTAGCAAATTTCCCCCCCAGGATATTGGTACTCCTCTGGTTTAGATGAAGACCATCCTGCTTGTAGAGGTCCCACCTACCCCAGAAAGAGCTCCAATTATCCAAAAACCCTAAACCCTCCTGCACCATCCCTGCAGCCACGTGTTCAACTCCTTTCTCTCCCTATTCCTCACCTCACTGGCACGTGGCACAGGCAGCAAACCAGAGAAAACAACTCTGTTTGTCCTAGCCCTAAGCTTCTATCCTAGCTCCCTGGATTTCTGCCTTCAGTCCCCATCTCTCTTCCGACCTATGTTGTTGGTGCCAATGTGGATCACGACTTGGGGCTGCTCTCCCTCCCCCCAAAGGATCCCAAAAACACGATCAGAGACATCATGGACCCTGGCACCCAGGAGGCAACACACCAACCTTGGGTCTTTCTTGTCCCCACAGAACCTCCTATCTGTCCCCCTAACTATCGAGTCCCCAATGACTACTGCTCTGCTCCTCTTCCCCCCTCCCTTCTGAGCAGCAGGTGCCCAACAGCTTTCCCCTGTTAAGTCATACCCCCCCCCCCCTCAACAGTATCCAAAACGGTATACTCATTGTTGAGGGGAATGGCTACAGGAATAAGGATGATTCAATGCAGAGTTTTGTATGAGCTAAGTTGTTACAAGACTTACCAGGAACACCAATGACAGCGAGGATGGTGTCAAACACCTGATTCACCCTTTCCCTGAGAAGATGCATTTCGTTGTTTGTGACACAACCTTTCCCTTCCTGCTGCTGGCAATCTGTTGGAATTGGAGAATTCTCTCGGAGATGGAGCTGACACAGTTCCAGAGACTTTGTTTTATATTGTGTGGTATCTCCACTGGGAAACCATGATTATATCTTCAAACTTTTTAATATCATTTTTAACAAACAAGTTACGACAACAGGTTTATTTTAATGATGTGATTGCATTGAGATTTGCGTCTGGATTTGAATACCCCAAAGACTGGATTAATCTGATCCTGTTAGGTCTCAAATGTTCATTCCAATTTGTCTTATTTCACTCACTATCAGTCCCATCAAGATCTGAATATCTTTTGATATTCTTTTCAGTGATGACCTTCATTCTGCTGAGGTTATTCAGTCATTTAATACCTCATGTTGTTGAGCTCCTTGAGAGCTGTTCTACTGCACACTGTTATCCCACAGCTTTCCTTGTTAATCCAGTTACACACTGATTTGGGAAATTCTATCTGTGGAGCACTCTAACACAGAACTGAAGCTGATACCGACCACACCAACAGCTGGAACTTCCACTCGGTCACATTTTCTCAAAACAAAGACAAAACAAAAATCAGAACCTTACATTCAAATTGATGTCATTGTACAGGGTAAATGTCCCCTTTGCTCCAAAATTACACTGAAAGCAACACAAGTCTCAGTCCCCAGCACTTAGTCCATAGTGAATGTTATGACCTTTCAGTGTTTGTCCAAGTACTTTGTGAAGGTTTTGAGGATTTCTCACACAATTCCCCTCCTGGACAATGCAGCACAGGCCCCGACCATCCTCTGGGTGGCATGTCCCCTCCAAACCATTTGCCATTCAGCTTAAAATTACACCACCTTGTTTATTGCCCTCTGACTAAGTGGGAAAACAGCTTACCATTCACCCTATCCACATCCCCCTTGGTCTTATATACCCCGATCTCTGCTCTAAAGAAAGCAGCCCGAGCTTATCCAGCCTCTCCCTTCACAGCGAAACTGCTGCAGCCCAAGCCATGTTCTGGTGAATGTCCTTTCCCCTCCCTCCAGTGAAATCACATCCATCCCTTGGTGCAGTGACCAGAACTGCACACAATACTCCAACTGTGGCCAATCCAAATGCCTGTAGAGCTCCAACAGGACCCTCCCTGCTCTGATAATCTCTGCCTCAATATGTAAAGGCATGTTTCCTATCTGAGTCCCAGTGCAGAGGTCAGTGAGGGGAATCGAGTCCCAGTGCAGAGGCCAGTGAGGGGAATTGAGTCCCAGTGTGTGAATGTGTGTGTGTGTGTAATAAGTGTGTGTATGTGTGTGTGTGTGTGTGGCCACACACACAGACAGACACACAAATACACACACAGACAGATAGACACACACACATTCACAAACACACACACACACACTTACACACACAGACACACCCACACACAGACATGCACACACACACAGACATGCACACACACAGACACAGACAGATACACACACACTCACAAACATACTGACAAACACAGACACACACACACAGATATCCACACATACACACACTCACTCACAGACTCACACAGACAGAGACAGACACACACACAGATACACCACAAAGACTCACACACACAGATGCAGATACACACTCACAGGCACTCAAACAAACACACGCACATACAGTCTCACACATACACACACACACGCACACACAGACACAGACACAAACACATACACATAAACACACACACACACAAATACCCCGATTCTCTGACTTCTCATTTCCCTTCCTTAACATTTCTTTTTATATTTCATGGGATAGACGAGCCACCAATGTCCACCATAAACACCTTGTCTATACATCCTCACATCCTGTATCTTGCAAAGGCTGTATTCCATTATCCAACTTCCTCTATCTCCATCACATATGTTCCGATGATGCCAACTTTGCCACCATCCCCCTTAACAAAGACTTCCCCAGCTCGGTTGTTGACAGGGCCCTCAGCGGGTCCAACCTATCTCCTGTACTTCAGTCCGCACCCCTTCTCTTCCCTCTCCAACAGAGATAGGGTTCCCATTGTCCTTACCTACCATCCCACCAACAACCATATCCAGAGGATCATTAGCCATCATCTCCAGCGAGATGCCACCACCATACATGCTCCAGGTAAGTTGAAGTCATCAGTTGAAAAAAAATCAGGAAGAAGGGAAAAAGGAGAAAAAAAAGAAGAAAGAAATGGAAAAAAAGAACAGGTGGAGCAGAGGAGTTCTGGCTGGAGCATCTTACTCTGCCGCCATTTTGGATCTGCACAACAAGCTGACATGTTCCCAACTACCATCAGGTCTGAGGAAGGGCCAGTCGATCCCAAACATTAACTCTGATTTCTCTCCACAGATGCTGCAGACCTGCTGAGCTTTTCCAGCAATTTCTGTTTTTATTGCTGATTTACAGCTCTGCAGTTCGTTCAGGTTTTATTTTATGATCAGACCTTGCCTCTCAGAATGGAGATTAATTCTTTGTGTCAGAATTTTCTCTCATAGTTGCCCTGACACTGATGAACACTCACTGCTCTGTTATTCCTGGTCAATCCCTACCACTGTTCTTGAAAGGTGGAAACACACCAACTGCCCTCCAAACCCCTGGCGCCTTCCCTGTGGCCGGAAAGGAATTAAAGATTTGGGTCAGAGTCCCTGTAAATTCCTCCCTTGTCTCCTTGGATACAACTCCTCCAGACCTTGGGGTCTGTCTACATTTAAGCTCCCCCAAACTGAGGATATCTGCTCACATCATATATAAATCTGCTGAAGAGAAGCTGAGAGTGATGTTTATTTTGGAGTTTTCCTTCCCAATGCTATTCCCATCCTAGGTTGGGGAAAATTGTGTTCAAACAGTCATAGAGTCATTGAGATATACAGCATGGAAACAGACCCTTCGGTCCAACTCGTCCATGCCAACCAGAGATCTCAACCCAATCTCGCCTCACCTGCCAGCATCCGGCCCATATCCCTCCAAATCCTTCATAACCATATACCCATCCTGATGCCTTTTAAATGTTGCAATTGTACCAGCCTCTACCACTTCCTCTGGCAGCTCATTCCATACAGGTACTCTGTGTGAAAACGTTGCCCCTTAGGTCTCTTTTATATCTTTCCCCTCTCATCCTAATCCCATGCCCTCTTTGTTCTGGACTCCCCGACCCCAGGGAAGAGACTGTGTCTATTTATCCTACCCATACCCCTCGTGATTTTATAAACCTCTATAAGGTCACCCCTCAGCCTCCGACACTCCAGGGAAAACAGCCCCACCCTGGTTAGCTCAAATCCTCCAACCCTGGCAACATTCTTATAATTTTTTTCTGAACACTTTCAAGTTTCACAACATCTTTCCTATAGGAAGGAGACTAGAATTGCACGCAATATTCCAACAGAGGCATAACCAATGTCCTGTACAGCCGCAATATGACCTCCCCAATCCTGTTCTCAATACTCTGATCAATAAAGGAAAGCATACCAAATGCCATCTTCACTATCCTATCTACCTGCGACTCTGCTTTCAAAGAGCTATGAACCTGCACTCCAAGGTCTCTTTGTTCAGCAACGCTCCCTTGGACCTTACCATTAAATGTATAAGTCCTGCTAAGATTTGCTTTCCCAAAATGCAGCATCTTGCATTTATCTCAATTAAACTCCATCTGCCACTTCTCAGCCCATTGGCCCATCTGGTCAAGATCCCATTTTAATCTGAGGTTAACCTCTTCATGGTCCGCTACACCTCCAATGTTGGTGTCATGTGCAAACGTCCTAACTATACCTCACATCCAAATCAGTTATATAAATGATGAAAAGTAGTGGACCTAGCTGAGGCACTCACTGGTCACAGGCCTCTGCAAAATAACCCTCCACCATCACCCTCTGCCTTGGTCTTGAATTCCAATTCTTCAAATAAACACATTAGAAAATTGTTTCAGGCTAAGTGAAAGATAGTGTTGTTAAAAAAATAACATAATGCAGAAGAATGTCAGATATTTTACACACATTATGGTCTCCATCCTACAGAAAGGATATTGTGAAACTTGAAGGGATTCAGAAAGGATTTACAAGAATGTTACCAGAGTTGGAGGTTTTGAGCTGCAGGGAGAGACTGAATAGGCTGGGCTGTTTTCCCTGGAGTGTTGGAGGCTGAGGGGTGACCTTACAGTGGTTTATAAAAACATGAAGGGCATGGATAGGGTAAATAGACAAGGTCTTTTCCCTGGGTTGGGGGAATCAAGAGCTAGGGGGCATAGATTTAGGATAAGAGGGAAAAGATTTAAAAGGGACTTAAGGAGCAACGTTTTCAAGCAAAGGTTGGTGTGGGTATGGAATGAGCTGCCAGAGGAAGTGGTGAAGGCTGGTACCATTACAACATTTAAAAGCCATCTGGATGGGTGTATGAATGTCTAGATTACAGAGGAGGAAGTGCTGGATGTCTTGAAACAGTTAAAGGTGGATAAATCCCCAGGACTTGATCAGGTGTACATGAGAACTCTGTGGGAAGCTAGAGAAGTGATTGCTGAGCCTCTTTCTGAGATATTTGTATCATCGATGGTCACTGGTGAGGTACTGAAAGACTGGAGGTTGGCAAACGTGGTGCCACTATTTAAGAAGGGTGGTAAAGACAAGCCAGGGAACTATAGACCAGTGAGCCTGACCTTAGTGGTGGGCAAGTTGTTGGAGGGAATCCTGAGGGACAGGATGTACATGTATTTGGAAAGACAAGGACTGATTAGGGATAGTCAACATGGCTTTGTGCATGGGAAATCATGTCTCACAAACTTGATTGAGTTTTTTGAAGAAGTAACAAAGAAGATTGATAAGGGCAGAGCAGTAGATGTAATCAATATGGACTTCAGTAAGGCGTTCGACAAGGTTCCCCATGGGAGACCAATTAGCAAGGTTAGATCTCATGGAATACAGGGAGAACTAGCCATTTGGATACAGAACTGGCTCAAAGGTAGAAGACAGAGGATTGTGGTGGAGGGTTGTTTTTCAGACTGGAGGCCTGTGACCACTGGAGTGCCACAAGGATCGGTGCTGAGCCCTCTACTTTTTGTCATTTACATAAATGATTTGGATGCGAGCATAAGGGGTACAGTTAGTAAGTTAGCAGATGACACCAAAATTGACGGTGTAATGGACAGTGAAGAGGGTTTCCTCAGATTACAACAGGATCTGGACCAGATGGGCCAATGGGCTGAGAAGTGGCAGATGGAGTTTAATTCAGATAACTGCGAGGTGCTGCATTTTGGGAAAGCAAATCTTAGCAGGACTTATACACTTAATGGTAAGTCCTAGGGAGTGTTACTGAACAAAGAGACCTTGAAGTGCAGGTTTATAGTTCCTTAAAAGTGGTGTCGCAGGTAGATAGGATAGTGAAGAAGGCATTTGGCATGCTTTCCTTTATTGGTCAGAGTACTGAGTACAGGAGTTGGGATGTCATGTTGTGGCTGTACAGGACATTGGTTAGGCTATTGTTGGAATATTGCATGTAATTCTGGTCTCCTTCCTATTGGAAAGATGTTGTGAAACTTGAAAGGTGTCAGAAAAAATTTACAACGATGTTGCCAGGGTTGGAGGATCTGAGCTAGAGGGAGAGACTGAATAGGCTGGGGCTGTTTTCCCTGGAGTGTCGGAAGCTGAGGCGTGACCTTATAGAGGTTTATAAAATTATGAGGGGCATGGATAGGATAAATTGACAAACTCTTTTCCCTGGGGTTGGGGAGTCCAGAACTAGAGGGCATAGGTTTAGGGTCAGAGGGGGAAAGATATAAAAGAGACCTAAGGGGTAACTTTTTCACACAGAGGGTGGTACGGGTATGGAATGAGCTGCCAGAGGAAGTGGTGGTGGATGGTAGAATTGCAACATTTAAGAGGCATTTGGATGGGTATATGAATAGGAAGGGTTTGGAGGGATATGGGCCGGGTGCTGTCAGGTGGGACGAGATTGGGTTGGGATATCTGTGCCAGCATGGAGAGGTTGGACCGAAGGGTCTGTTTCCATGCTGTACATCTCTATGACTCTATAAATAGGAAGGGCTTAGAGGGATATGGGACAAGTGCTGGCAAATGGGACTAGATTAGTTTGTGATATTTGGTCAGCCTGGATGAGTTGGACACACACACACACACACACGTAAATACATAACACCTTGCATGGGAAAACCATTCACTCTGTTCATCTACAGTTCCTTCAAACTTCGAACTGAGTGAATGTGCGAAGCTATCTCAATCAGAATCAGATTGGGGGATCTCTCACTTGTTCAGGTAGGATTCAGATTAATGTAGTTGGCAGCCCTCACTAAGTCTGGCTATATTTCTGTTTTCTAGGAACCAAATAATGATAAATTAATATGACACTCAATGATAAATAATAAAACTTAAGCCTTTATTTTGTAATTCGGTTAGAAATGTCAAGTTGGATTCTAAATGAGCCAGGAAGCCAGCCATCGAATTAACTCATATTCAGATACTTCCCAACTATTATCGTGGACCTGGGTCAAATCCTATCAATGACAGATGGCAGAACTTCAACTGAAACACGTGGAATTATGATTCTAATCTGACGATGAAAGCCTTGTCAATTGTTGTTAAAACCCATCTGGTTCTCTAACGCCCTTTAGGGATTAGGCCTGTCCTTGTCTTCTCTGGGCTACATGTGACTCCAGACCCACAGCAATTAGTGTGGTTTATGGAGGTCAGCCATCTAAGCTCCAGGCCCTCACAGCAGGAGGTCCTCAAGATTGTGTCCTAGCCCTAACTATCTTTAGGGACTGTATAACTGACCTTCCCTCAGGCAGAATGTCATGAGTCCGAGGATTCGTTAATACTCGCACAATGTTCAGCAGCATTCTTCCCTCCTCAGATACTGAAGCTCTCCATGTGGCTCTGCAGCAAGATCCTGGCAACTTCCAGGCCCGGGCTGACAAATAACAATGAATATTCGGCCACACAAGTACAAAACAATTACTATCTTCAATCATCTAAATAATGCCTTTTGACATTCAATGGCTTTGCTGTTCCTGAATCCCCTAAGATCAACAACCTGGGAGTTACATTGAGCTGAAAATGAAACGGATTTACAATGTGGCTATAAGAGGAGGTCAGGGGGCAAGGTCAGTGCAGTGAGGGATGTACCTCATGGCTCCAAAAGCCTCTCCACCATCTCCAAGGCACACGTCAGGGGTGTGATGGAATATTCCCCACTTGCCTGGATGGAAATATCTCCAAGATCCCTCAGGAAATGGGATCCCAGCATGACCAAGCAGCCATAGAAAAGCACAATGTTGCAGACACCCAAAATCCGAAATGAAATCAGAAAGTGCAGGAGAAATTCAGCAAACCTGGTAACACCTGTGGAGAGAAATATCGAGTTAACCTTTGGAGTCCAATATAATTCTTCTTCAGAACAGTGCTGATCAGGAGTCATGTTGGACTAGAAACATTCATTCTCTTTCTCTCTTCACAGTTACAACAGACCTGCTGAGTTTTTCCAACATTTTCTCTTTTACGATGAAGTTACCAGTTTGATTGGCACCACATCTACAAACATTCAGTCCATCCACAACCAGCGTTCAGTAGCAGCATTGAGTGTCATTGACAATAAGCAACAATGCTCCGTAGACATCATCTTCAACATCTATGGCCACTACCTTCCTAAAGACAAAGGCAGTAGATGCATGAGAACACCATGACCTGCATGTTCCCTTCCAAACCACTCACAATCCTGACTTGGATTATATTCCTTCAGTAAAGTTGCTTTAGTCCCAGTGAACCATAGGGCTGCTCTCTCAGAGACACAGTTGGTCGTGAGTTTAACCAGTGGAGGGGCGGGATTGAGAAGGTGGGAATTTCATGGTGATCTCAGCCAGTGTAGGGATTGAACTTGTGCTGTTAACATAAAACCTAGAACAGTACAGCACAGGGCAGGCCTTCAGCCCTTGATGTAGTGCCGACTTTTTTTCCACCCTAAGTTCAAACTAAGTGACATACTTTCATTGTTCTATCTTCTATGTGTCTCTACAAGAGTCGGTTAAATGTCCCTAATGTCTCTGACTCTATTCCCACCGCTGGCAGTGCATTCCACACACCCACCACACTCTGTGTAAAGAATCGACCTCTAACATCTCCCCTAATCCTTCCTCTATTACCTTAAAATGATTCACCCTTGTGATAGCCATTTCCACCTTGGGAAAAAGTCTCTGGCTATCCATTCTTTCATTGCCTCTCATCATCTTGCACAACTCTATCATCCTTCTTTGCTCAAATAAGAAAAGCCCTAGCTCCCTCAACATTTCTTCATAAGACATGCCCTCCAGTTCAGGCATGCATCCTGATAAATCTTCACTGCACCCTTTCCAGAAACTTCCATATCCTTCTCATCATGAGTCGACCAGAACTGAACACAATATTCCAAGTATGTTCTAACCAGGGATGTGTAGAGCTGCAGCATAACCTCATGGCTCTTAAACTCAATCCCCCTGCTAATGAAAGCAAACACACCATCCAGCTTCTTAACAACCCAACAACGTGGGTGACAACTTTGAGGGATCTATGGACACAGAACCCAAGCTCCTTCTGTTCCTGCCAAGAATCCTGCCTTTAACCCTGTATTCTATATTCAATATTGACTTCCAAAATGAATCATCTCACACTTTTCCAGGTTGAACTCCATCTGCCACTTATCAGCCCAGCTCTGCATCCTGGTAATGCCCCATTGCAACCTACCACAGCCCTCCATACTGTTCACCATTGCACCAACCTGCATGTCATCAGCAAACTTGCTAATCCACCCTCCCACTTCCTCATCCAGATCGTTTACAAAAATCACAAAGAGCAAAGGTCTCAGAATGGATCCCTGTGGAGCACCATTGTTCACCAAGCTCCAGGCTGAATACTTCCCATTTCCCACCAGCCTCTGTCTTCCATGGGCCAGCCAATTCTGTATCCAGATCGCCAAGGGGATTTCAGCA
The DNA here is from genome assembly GCF_020745735.1 of Hemiscyllium ocellatum. Taxonomy (NCBI): domain Eukaryota; kingdom Metazoa; phylum Chordata; class Chondrichthyes; order Orectolobiformes; family Hemiscylliidae; genus Hemiscyllium; species Hemiscyllium ocellatum. The sequence goes on along the minus strand of NW_026867471.1, from coordinate 638,751 downwards.
GCTTTGAGACACGTCTTTGAAACTTGTTCTGTGCCTGTCCATGGAATGCCTGTGTTAGTAACTCTCTGCTGACCATGCGTTCAGTAACATGAGGATTCCCCTCGACGGTATTGATTTAGACCAGGCTTCTAACTTTGAGTTGAGAGGTATTTGATTTAATTATACTTTCCTCAAGATTGTGTTCTCAAATCATAAAATCCCTTCAGTGTGGAAGCAGGCCATTCAGTCCATCAAGTCCACACTGACCCTCTGAAGAATAGGCCACCACCCCTAAACCTGCAACCCTGCATGTCCCATAGCAAATCCACTGAGCCTGCACATCCCTGACACGATAAGCAATATAGTGTGGCCAATCCACTTAACTCACACATCTATGGACTGTGGTAGGAAATCCACACAGACACAGGGAGAATGTGCAAACCCCACCCAGACAGTCCCCAAGGGTGGACTAGAACCTGGGTTCCTGGTGCTGTGAAGCAGCAGTGCTACTACTGAGCCACCATGCCACTCCAAAGCTGCAGTGAACATTCAGGCAGACCAGAGGATTTAGTGACCCACTCCTGATAAGTCATGGTGACTGTAGTTACAGCATCTGGATCTGTAACCTGACCAACAAAGCAGAAGCTGGAGAGAGAGGAAACTCTGTAAAATAGAATGAGGAGTCACAATCAGATCAGCCAAGATTTTATTGATTGGCCCACTCCTGCAACTCATTCCTATATTTCTGTTTGGAAGAAGCCAACTACCTTTCTCTGCCAGGATAACATGCAGGTCAGGAGTGAGTCAACTTCTTCCGTTCCTGGGGAACAGGAGCCTGCGGGCTCATGAGCCTCCAGATTTCCCTGTGTACCAGTCTTGGTAAGATATAGAATATACACAGATCCCTCCAAAGTGCAAACGGCAAAAGGAAAAGGTGACTCACGATGGTTAACAAACGCAGTTAAAGGAGGATATCCCTGAGATTGCTCAGATGGTGGGGCACCGCAGTACAAGGGAGGGTCTGTGGAATGGGCCCAATCTTGAATTCTGGATGGACAGGAAGTTAGAAGTTCTTCGGGAAGCCCACCACATGCCTGAGTCACCTCGAGTGTGTATGAGGTGTCACGGCCGAGTGCCTTGTCTGGAGGTTATGGATAGCTCGGATCGTGAACTGGAGATGGACTGATGCCTTTGCAGTCAGTTGTGCCGGCGTTAACAGGCCTGCTCCTCTGCTGTCCAACCCTGCACCCCAAGTTCTTTCCTCCCTCAGCCAGCACAATCCATGTTCAAGGAGGAACCTGTTCCCGAGCAGCGGTTCCCTGATGAGAGCCGATACTGCCATAGAGGGAGAGCTCCGGTGTGAGCCAACTGTATCCCAGACTGTGATCAGGTCCAGGTAGAAGACAGGCAATTCCTGGAACAAGACCCAAGTCTGGGACCACTGCTCGGAAAGGAACTACATGTCCTAACAGAGGCCGCACACCTGTCAGAAGAAATACATGATCAGGGCCCACCATCTTGGAGGAGGCTCGATGTGAAGGTATCGCTGCAGGGTCTGAAGGTGGAAAGTTATGGGTACAAACTCACACCAGCGCCTGAACACCCTCCTCAAGCAGGAGACCCAGAACCGCAGCAGTGACCTGGTGTTACCCCCTAGGCCCAGAAAATCCCCAGTGAGATTTATCTGTATGGGGTGGGTGACAAAGCTAGGGGGAGGGGCCAATGTGACCAGCCGGTACCCAACATGGCAGCCACCAGCTGGTTTCTGGCCATCACTCATGCCCTGTAAGACAACATTCAGAGCAGTCCTGTCTTCTGTGCTGGGCGAGTGGTTACCTGGGTCACCAACATGGGCCAATTTGCCAGCCAGGATTCCTCAGCTGGCCAATGAAAGACTCCCAGGTCGAGGAGGTGAGTGGTAATTCCCCCTGAAGCACCGGAGCTCATCTGGCAGGGCGTCCATCTGTCACAGTCCGACCAAATGGTCCAAGCGCCTTGCTCCAGGTGATCCTTGCAGAGGACATTGCTGAGTGGACCTCCTTGCACTTTCCCATCCTCTGCAGCTCTGTGAACATGAGGAGTGAAGTCATCGGTGTACACCAAGAAAACCCAGCTCGAGCCCCAGCCCATGCAGAGCCATACCTGAAAGCAGCTTAATGTAAACTATACAGGAGTGGGACCATGCAGAGAGAGGAAAACCGGCCTATACAGGGGACAGGCCTGACCCACTGCTCTCCCAAAGCACAAGGCTACCTTCGGGGACCTGTTAACCTTTCCCGGACACTCTGCGGCAGTGTACAGAGTCAGGTCTGAGTGACCTGCACATTCCGAACATAAAAGCTCACAGTGTCCTGAGCAGATACTCTCGATCCACTCTGTTAAACATCTTTCCCTGATCAAAGGAGAAAAATACGCAACAGGCCAATCCTTTGGGAATAATCGATCACATTCCGTCCCAAGAAGATGTTATTGTGGATGATCCAGATCTTTAACAAACAGAGGTCCCCTTCTTAGATAACAGACTGGTGGTGACCCCTGCCCCAAGAAAGGACCATACCTCCAGACTCACACATTTTCACCTCCACCCCAACCCCCCCAGGACATCCCAGAATGCCCTGAGGAACTTCCCGCCAGCCCCTGGGTCCTGTTTCTGTTAAAAAATGCTGGAGGGCACCGTTAGTTCCTCCAAGCTCCTGAGGGCATTGAGTTTCTTGCACCATTACAGCTGACCTGCGGCAGGTTGTCCCACAGAACCTTGTCAGCTTCC
>NW_026867471.1:569596-635505 GCF_020745735.1 Hemiscyllium ocellatum | reverse complement strand
TCAGTGACAGAGACACAGTGGGGTCAGTCTGCTTTCCCCTGGGTCTGTGACACACAATGGGGTCAGTCTTCCCTCTCTGGGGTCAGTGATAACAAACTCAGTGGGGTCAGCCTTCACTCTCGGGGGTCAGTGATACAGAGGCAGTGGGGTCAGCCTTCCCTCCCTGGGGTCAGTGATACAGACACAGTGGGGCCAGTCTTCCCTCCCTGGGGTCAGTGATACAGACACAGTGGGGTCAGACTGCTCTTCCCTGGGTCAGTGACACACAGTGGGGTCCTTCTGCTCCCCCGGGTCAGTGACACAGACGTAGTGGGGTCAGTCTGCTCTCCCCTGGGTCAGTGACATAGACACAGTGGGGTCAGTCTGCTCTCCCTGGTCAGTGACACAGACACAGTGGGGTCAGTCTGCTCCCCCTACGTCAGTAACAGAGACACTGTGGGGTCAGTCTGCTCCCCCTACGTCAATGACACACAGTGGGGTCAGTCTGCTCTCCTGGATCACTTCCATCTAGGACAAGGGCAGCAGATACATGGGAACACCACCCCTGCAAGTTCCCCTCCAAACCACTCACAATCTTGACTTGGAAACATATCGCTGTTCCTTCAGTGTCATTGGGTCAAAATCCCGGAATTCCCTCCCTAAGGGACACATTGTGGGTCACCTACATCACATGGAGTGCAGCGAGTTCAAGAAGACAGCTCACCATTACCTTCCCCAGGGGCAACTAGGGACGGGCAAAAAACACTGGCCCTGCCAGTGTGGCCCATATCCCATGGGTCAATGAAAAATATCATTCCACAGTCTGGGAACAATGGGACCATCCCTTTGGCTTCAATGAGGAGTTTTATTTATTCAGAAGGTAATGAATTTGTGTAGCCAGAGGTTTTACTGTGTTACTGATCTTCTCTCTGAACGTAGACAGCGTTGCTGCATAAATAAATCTGTTTGTACAACAGCGTAACCTCTGCAGCATGTAACCAACAACACTGAACACTAACAGAAACGGTGGGTAATCATCAGGATTGATGCCTTGAATGACATAATATCACAAACCTACAACATTGATGAACCACGGGAGGGTGAAGCTCCCAGAGATGGTGAAGAGCAGAATCACAGCCTTCCTTCTGCTCTCCATCTCTGGGTCTCTGCGGGTCTCTCCTTTGCTCTCACCCTTCAGCCTTTTAGTGATCAACTGGTCACTAAAATAGAACATCGCACATTACAGCACAGTACAGGCCCTTCGGCCCTCGATGTTGCACCGACCTGTGGAATCAATCTGAAGCCCATCGATCCAATACTATTCCATTTTCATCCATATGTTTATCCAAACACTATTCAAATGCCCTTCAGGTTGGTGAGTCTCTAACTGTTGTAGACAGGGCATTCCATGCCCTAACTCCTCTGACATCTGTCCTGTATCTATCACCCTCAATTTAAAGCTATGTCCCCTCATGCAAGCCATCACCATCCGAGGAAAAAGGCTCTCTCTGTCCACCCTATTGAACCCCCTGATTATCTTGTATGTCTCAATGAAGTCGCCTCTCAGCCTTCTCTCTAGGATTGTGACAGAGGAATACTGAAGGAATTGCACAATTCAAAAGGCTGTTCTGTCTTGGAGAGAGGAAGAGAGACAACTGATGGCTAAAGAACCACCTCACCTCTCTACATCTCATATCAGCCATCCAGCCAACTGTGCTAACCGACCCCCTGCAGCAGTGGGGGCTGGATGTCTGGTTTGTGATGTAGAGTGACACCAACATCCAATATTGGATTTGGTGCTTGGCAACAAACCACGCCAGGTATCAGATCTCTCAGTAGGAGAGCATTTCGGTGATAATGATCACAACTCCATGACCTTCACAATACTCATGGAGAGGGATAGGAGCAGATGGTCTGGGAAAGTATTTAATTGGGGGAGGGGGAATTACAATGCTATTAGGCAGAACTGGGGCATCTAAATTGGGAACAGATGTTCTCAGGGAAATGCTCAACAGAAATGTGGAGGTTGTTTAGGAGGACAGGTTTGTCCCACTGAGGTAAGGAAGGGATGGTAGGTTGAAAGAACCTTGGGTAATAAGGGATGTGGAACATCTAGTCAAGAGGAAGAAGGAAGCTTACTTAAGGTTAAGGGGGCAAGCATCAGACAGGGCTCTAGAGAGTTACAAGGTAGCCAGGAAGGAACTGAAGAATGGACTTAGGAGATCTAGGAGGGTGCATGTAAAGGTTTTAGGAGGCAGGATGAAGGAAAACCCCAAGGCGTTCTACACTGATGTGAGGAACAAGAGGATGGTCAGAGTGAGGGTAGGGCCAATCAGGGACAGTGGAGGGAACTTGTGCCTGGAGTCGGAGGAGGAGGTAGTGTTGGTCCTCAATGAATACTTTGCTTCATTATTCATTACTGAGAGGGAACTTGATGTTTGTGAGGACAGCATAAAACAGGCTGACATGCTCAAACAGGTTGGTGTTAAAAAGGAGGATGCGCTGAAAGTTTTAAGGATAACTAACTCCACCCCCGGCAGGAAGGAATATACGCAAGGTTACTACAGGAAGCGAGGGAAGAGATTGCTGTGCCTTTAACGATGATCTTTGGGTCCTCACTGTCCACTGGAGTAGTGCCAAATAATTGGAGGGTGGCAAATGTTATTCCCTTGTTCAAGAAAGGGAATAGGGTAATCTTAGGAATTACAGACCAGTCAGTTTTACTTGTATTGGGCAAATTATTGGAGAGGATTCTGAGACACAGGATTTATGCTTACTTGGAAAACCATAGCTTGGTTAAAGATAGTCAGAATGGCTTTGTGAGGGCAGGTCATGCCTCATAAACCTTATTGAATCCTTTGAAGATGTGACAAAATGCACTGAGGAAAGTAGAGCAATGGATGGGATGCGTATGGATTTTAGCAAGGCATTTGATAAGGTTCTGCATGGTAGGCTCATTCAGAAAGTAAGGAGACATGGGATACTGGGAGATTTGGTTGTCTGGACACAGAGTAGGCTCATCCATAGAAGACAGAGGCTGGTAGTAGATGGGAAGTATTCAGCCTGGAGCTTGGTGACCAGTGATGTTCCGCAGGGATCGGTTCTGGGACTGCTCAAGGTTGCAACGGGACATTGACAGGATGCAGGACTGGGCTGATAAGTGTCAGATGGAGTTCAACCTGGAAAAGCGTAAAGTGATTCATTTTGGAAGGTCAAATTGAAATGCAGAATGCGGGTTTAAAGGCAGGATTCTTGGCAGTGTGGAGGAACAGAGGGATCTTGGGGTCCATGCCCTTTGATCCCTCAAAGTCACCCAGTGCCCCCCAAATTTGTTGAGGCAACTTATAGCATGCTTGCTTTCATTAGCAGAGGGATGGAGTCCAAGAGCCGTGAGGTTATGCTGCAGCTCTATAGAACCCTGCTTAGACGACACTTGGAATATTGTGTTCAGTTCTGGTTGCCTCATTATAGGAAGGATGTGGGAGCTTTAGAGAGGGCGCTGCCTGGACCGGAGGGCATGTCTTATGAAGGAAGGTTGAGAGCGCGAGGGTTTTTCTCACTGCAGTGTAGAAGGATGAGAGCTGACTTGATGGAGGTGTACAAGGTGATGAGAGACACAGACAGAGGGAATAGACAGAGACTTTTTCCCTGGGCGGAAATGGTCATCATGAGGGGGGTATCAATTTAAAGTGATTAGAGGAACTTTTAGGGGAGATGTCAGATGTAGGTTCGTAACACAGACAGTGGTGGGTGTGTGGAATACAGTACCAGCAGTGGTAGCAGAGTCAGATAGATTAGGAACAATTAGAATATAGAACATAAACATGACAGCACAGTACAGACCCTTCAGCCCTTATTGTTGAAATAATCTGAAACCCATTTATCCTGCACTATTCCATTTTTGTCCATATGATTATCCAATGACCATTTAAATGCCCTGAAAGTCGGTGTCTACTACAGTTTCAGGCAGTGTGTTCCATGCCCCTACTACACTCTGTGTATACCTCTGACATCTGTCCTATATCTATCATCTCTCAATTTAAAGCTTTGTCCCCTTGTGCCAGCCATCACCATCCGAGGAAAACGCTCTCACTGTCCACCCTATCTAACTCTCTGGTTATCTGTATCTCACAGTTACGCCATCTCTCAGCCTTCTTCTCTCGAATGAAAAGTGCCTCAACCTCATCAAACTGGGTGGCAACTTTCAGAGATCTATGTACCTGGACGCTGAGATCTCTCTGCTTATCTACACGACCAAGAATCTTACCATTAGCCCAGTACGCTGTATTCCTGTTCCTCCTTCCAAAGTGAATCACCTCACACTTTTCCACATTAAGTTCCATTTGCCACCTCTCAGCCCAGCTCTGCAGCTTATCTATGTCCCTCTGTAGACTGCACCATTCTTCATCCCTATCCACAACTCCACCAACCTTATTGTCATCCACAAATGTACTAACCCATCCTTCTAGACCCTCATCTAGGTCATTTATAAAAATGACAAACAGCAGTGGACCCAAAACAGATCCTTGTGATACACCACTAGTAACGAACTCCAGGGTGGATATTTCCATCAGCCGCCACCTTCTGTCTTCTTTCAATGAGCCAACTTCTGATCCAAACTGCTGATACACCCTCAATCCCATGCCTCCGTATCTTGTGCAATTTAAGCGACTCTTGGATAGGCACATAGAGGAGAGAACAATAGAGTCAGATAAATGGTCAGCACAACATCGAGGGCTGAAGGGCCTATACTATGCAGTATTATAGTATGTTCTATGTTGACATCACGGGTTCAATCCCCACACTGGCTGAGATCATCATGAAGGTCCTACCTTCCCAACCTTACTGTTCCCCTGAGGCTCGGTGCCCTCAGATGAAACTCACGGCCAGTTGTTTCTCACTAATGAGAGAGCAGTCCTTGGTCCCCTGGGACTATGGCGACTTTACTGAAGGAATATATACCCAAGTCAGGATGGTGAGTGGCTTGGAAGGGAACATGCAGGTCATGGTGTTCTCATACATCTACTGCCTTTGGCTTTAGGAAGGTAGTGGTCATAGGTGTTGGCAAGTCTGCTACTGTTGCAGGCAGTGTGTTCCATGCCCCGACTACTCTCTGAGTAAGGAAACTACCTCTGACATTAAAGCTCTGTCCCCTCGTACCGCCCATCTCCATCCAAGGAAAAAGGTTCTCACTGTCCACCCTAGAGGTAGACAGTTCAGCCAAACAAATGAGAGTGTCGGTGGAAGGGTACTGTTGGGGACGTCGGGAGAGGAAGAAACGGAGGGCTTGGAGGCCCTAGTCATGGTGGATGGAGGTGTAGAGGGATTGGATATCCATGGTGAAGATGAGGCGTTGGGGGCCGGGGAAAAGGAAGTCTTGGAGGAGGTGGAGGGCATGGATGGTGTCTCGAACGTATGTGGGGAGTTCCTGGACTAGGGGGGATAGGACAGTGTCAAGGTAGGTAGAAATGAGTTCAGTGGGGCAGGAGCATGCTGAGACAATGGGTTGGCCAGAGTGGTCAGGCTTGTGGATCTTGGGAAGGAGGTAGAACTGGACAGTGTGGGATTCCCGGACTATGAGGTTCGAAGCTGTGGGTGGGAGATGAGGTTCTGTATGGTCTGGGAGATGAATCGTTTGGCTGAACTGGTCCTCACCCTTAACAGTTTCTCCTTCGAATCCTCCCACTTTGTCCAGGCCAAAGAGGAAGCCATGGGAACCCGTATGGGCCCCAGCTATGCCTGTCTCTTTGTTGGCTACGTAGAACAGTCGATCTTCTGTAATTACACCGGCACCACTCCCCACCTCTTCCTCCGCTACATTGATGACCGCATTGGCGCCACCTCGTGCTCTCGCGAGGAGGTTGAGCAATTCATCAACTTCACCAACACATTCCACCCTGACCTTAAATTTACCTGGACCATGTCTAACACCTCCCCCCCTTCCTGGACCTCTCCATCTCCATTAATGATAACCGACTTGATATCGACATTTTTTACAAACCCACTGACTCCCGCAGCTACCTGGATTACACCTCTTCCCACCCTACCTCCTGCAAAAATGCGATCTTGTATTCCCAATTCCTCCGCCTCCGCCGTACCTAGTTCCAGGAGGACCAGTTCCACCACAGAACATACCAGATGGCCTCCTTCTTTAGAGATCGCAATTTCCCTTCCCACGTGGTTAAAGATGCCCTCCAATGAATCTCGTCCACATCTCGCACCTCTACCCTCAGACCCCACCCCTCCAACTGTAACAAGAACAGAATGTCCCTGGTACTCACCTTCCATCCCACCAACCTTGGTATAAACCAAATCATCCGCCGACATTTCCGCCACCTCCAAGTGGACCCCACCACCAGGGATATATTTTCTTCCCACCTCTTTCCGCCTTCCACAAAGAATGTTCCCTCCATGACTACCTGGTCAGGTCCACGCCCCCCTTCAACCCACCCTCCCATTCTGGCACCTTCCCCTGCCACCACAGGAATTGCAAAACCTGCGCCCACACCTCCTCCCTCACCTCCATCCAAGGCCCTAAAAGGAGCCTTCCACATCCATCAAAGATTTACCTGCACATCCACCAATATCATTTATTGTATCCGTTGCTCCCAATGCGGTCTCCTCTACATTGGGGAGACTGGCCACCTCCTAGCAGAGCGCTTTAGGGAACATCTCCGGGACACCCACACCACTCTGTGGCCAAATATTTCAACACACCCTCCCACTCTGCCAAGGACATGGAGGTCCTGGGCCTCCTTCACAGCTGATCCTTCACCAAGCTGCCTGTAGGAAGAACGCCTCATCTTCCGCCTCGGAACACTTCAACAGTTTCCTCATTTCCCCTTCCCCCACCTCACCCTAGTTCCAAACTTCCAGCTCAGCACTGTCCCCATGACCTGTCCTGACTTGTCCTACCTGCCTATCTCCTTTTCCACCTATCCACTCCACCCTCCCCCTGCGACCCATCACCTTCATCCTCTCCCCCACTCACCTATTGCACTCTATGCTACTTTCTCCCCACCCCCACCCTCCTCTAGCTTATCTCTCCACCCTTCAGGCACTCTGCCTGTATTCATGATGAAGGACTTTTGCCCGAAACGTCGATTTTACTGCTCCTCTGATGCTGCCTGAACTGCTGTGCTCTTCCAGCACCACTAATCCACAATCTGGTTTCCAGCATCTGCAGTAACTGTTTTCACCTAAGGATTTTGTGGTCAACATTACTGTCATAATTGCACATGTTTATTAAATTGAAGTTTTGACACCTGTCATTGATAGGATTCACCCCGGGTCCAGGATAATCGTTGGGAAGTATCTGAATATGAGCCAGTTTGATGGCTGGCCTCCTGGTTGCTTCAGAAGCCAACCTGACATTTCTGTACCAATATTGAAATAGAGGTTTAAGATTTATTATTTAATCATTGAGTGTAATGTTATTTTGTCTCTATTTGGTTCCAAAAAAATGGGAACACAGACAGACTGAGTGAGGGCTGTCAACTCCATGAACTTGAATCCTAGCTGAACAATTGTGAGATCACCCAATCTGGTCCTGATTGAGATCGGTTCGTGACTTCGCTTCGTACACTGTTTAAAGGATATATAGATGAGCAGAGTAAATTGTTTTCCCACACAAAAGAAAGTATCACATAGAAAGGCAGAAACATTATTTACATGTGTGTGATGTATATCTTGTGTGTGTGTGTGTGTGTGTGTGAGACAGAGAGAGAGAGAGAGAAGTGGAGAGGGAGAGAGAGAGATAGAATCATAGAAATATACAACACAGAAACAGTCCCTTTGGTCCAACTCATCCAGGTATTCTCAGTTAATCACATCCCATTTGCCAGCACTTGGCCCACACTAAACCCTTATTGTTTGTATACCTTTCTGGATGCCTTTTAAATGTTGCAATTGTACCAGGCTCCACCACTTCCTCTGTTTGCTCATTCCATACACGCACCACCCTCTGCAAGAACAAGTTACCCCTTAGGTCCCTTTTAAATTTCTCCCTGTCCAAGCCCCTCATGATTTTATAAACCTCTATAAGGTCAACCCTCAGCCTCCGATGCTCCAGGGAAAGCAACCTCAGCCTATTCACCCTCTCCCTACAGCTCAAATCTTCCAACCCTGGCAACATCCTTGTAAATCTTTTCTGAACCCTTTCAAGTTTTACAACATCCTTCCGATAGAAGGGAAACCAGATTTGCATGCAGCATTCCAAAAGTGGCCTAATCAATGTCCCGTACAGATGTAACATGACCTATCAACTATTATAGTCAATGCACTGACCAATAAAGGAATGTAAACCAAACACCTTCTTCACTCTCCTAGCTGCCTGTGACTTTCAAAGAACTATGAACCTGCGCTCCAAGGTCTCTTTGTTCAGCAACAAACCCATTAGTGTATAACTCCTGCTCTGATTTGTCTTTTCAAAATATAGCACCTCACATTTATCTAAATTAAACTCCATCTGCCACTCCTTGGCCTATTGACCCATCTGAACAAGATCCTGTGTACTCTGAGGTAACCTCCAATGTTGGTGTCATCTGCAAACTTACGAACTATACCTGCTATTTTCACATCCAAATCATTTGTGGAAATGATGAAAAACAATGGACCCAGCAGTGATCCTTTTGGCACACCATGGATCCAGGCCTCCAGTCTGAAAAGCAACCCTCCATCACCAACTTCTGTCTGCTATCTTTCAGCCAGTTCTCCATCCAAATAGCTAGTTCTCTCTGCATTCCATGATATCTAACCTTGCTAACCAGTCCACCATGAAGACCCTTGTTGAATGCCTCACTGAAGTTCATGTGGATCACAGCCACTGCTCTGCCCTCATCAATCCTCTTCAAACGCACAGAGTCATGCCGATTGCCCTAAACAATCCTCACCTTTCCAAATATATGTAAACCCTATCCCTGAGGATTACCTCCATCAACTTTTCCACCATCAATCAGGCTCACTCATCTATAGATCCCTGGCTTTTCCTTACCACCTTTCTTAAATAGTAGCACCCCTTAGTCAACATTCAGCCTTCCAGCACCTCACCTATGAATATCGATGATACAAATATCTCAGCAAGAGGCCCAGCAATCACTTTACTTGCTTCTCACTGATTTCTAGGGTACACCTGATCAGGTCCTGGGATTTATCCATCTTTATGCATTTTGAGATGTCCACTGTAACATGAACATTTTTTAAGATGTCACCATCTCTTTCCCCACATTCTATATCTTACATGACCTTCTCCACAGTAAACACTGATGCAAAATATTTATTTAGTATCTCCCCATCTCCTGTGGTTCCACACATAGGCTGCCTTGCTGACCTTTGAGGGGCTCTGTCTCCCCAGTTAATCTTTTATCCTTAATGTATTTATTGAATCTGTTTGGATTCTCCTTAACCCGATTTGCTAGTGCTATCTCATGTTCTGTTTTTGCCCTCCTGATTCCCTTAAGTATATTCCTACTGCATTTATACTCTTCTCAGGATTCACTTGATTTCTGCTGCCTATACCTGACATATGCTTCCTTCTTTTTCTCAAATAAAACCTCAATTTCTCAAGTCATCCAGTATTCCCTGCACCTACCAGCCTTGCCTTTCACCCGAACAGGAACATACTGGGTCTGGACTCTCATTATCTCATGTTTGAAGGCTTCCCATTGTCCAGCCCTGTGTAGCTTTGAGTGTGAGTTTAGAGGTACAGACTCGATGGAGCGAAGGGCCATCTCTGTCCTGTATGATGTCATCACTCTATTAATTTGAATGTAAGGTTCTGATTATTTTTGTGTTTGTTTTGAGAAAATGTGACCGAGTGGAAGTTCCAGCTGTTGGTGCAGTCAGTATCAGCTTCAGGTTCTGTATTAGAGTACTCATTCACAGAGAGAATTTCCCAAATCAGTCATGTAACTGAATTAACAAGGAAAGCTGTGGGATAACAGTGTGCAGGAGAACAGCTCTCAAAAACTTAAACAGCATGAGGCATTGAACAACTGAATAACATCAGCAGAATGAAGGTCATCACTGAAAAGAATATGAAAAGGTATTTAGATATTGATAGGATTGATAGTGAGTGAAATATTGCAAGTATTGTTACTTGAAAGCATGAATGTTTGAGACTTAACAGGATCAGATCAATCCAGCCTTTGGGGTATTCAAATATAGCTGTAAATCTCAATGCTATCACATCATTAAAATAAACCTGCTGTCATAACTTGTTTGTTCAAAATGCATTAAAAAGTTTGAAGATATAATCATGGTTTCCCAGTGGAGATACCACACAATATAAAACAAAGTCTCTGGAACTGTGTCAGCTCCATCTCTGAGAGAATTCTACAATTCCAACAGATTGCCAGCAGCAGGAAAGGAAAGGTTGTGTCACAAACAACGAAATGCATCTTCTCAGGGAAAAGATCGGTAGAGTGTACGAGACCATCCTTGTTGTTGTTGGTGTTCCTGGTAAGAGTTGGAACAACTTATATAAACCACTGCATTGAATCATCCTTCTTTCTACAGATAACTGATAAATTATTATATTTCCATTCAGCAAGGCAAATCCCACTGTCAGACAATAGTGTCCTCACTGACTGAGTTTAAAGTGAATAGTTTGTCAGTTCGGAGGCTCCTCAGTAATGTGCAGCATTGTGTGTTTCCCTATACTGTGCAGAATGGGTTTATACTGAGGCCACATTGATGGGGTTTGACTGAACACCGGCCCTGGCTGGTCTAAAAGGGTTTCGGAAGACCACCCTCTCTCTGTGGTAGTTCACAGCCTGCTGTCGGTCAGATGGGTTTTGTAACAACCCACCTCGCAGTGACACTTGGTGTTTCCCATTCCTTGATGGAAAGGGATTGTGTTGGTGGGTCTTGATCAGACAGCTCACTTCAAATGGGAGCCCAGAGACAACAGGGCAATGGGTGGGTTCAGCAGGTCATTAGGAATTAGGAAATAATGGGGACTGCTGATAGGGCGATGTGCTGGAAAAGGCACAGCAGGCAAGGTTGCATCTGAGGAGCTGGTGAAATCGACTGCTGCTGACCCAAAAACATCCTGAGTATATGACCGTGTTTCTGTGAGTAATCTGCTGCTCATGTTCTTCCCTATGTCCTTCAAAAGTTCAATGATTCATTGAGAGAGATTCTTTAAACTTCATATAACATGGAATAGCAATTACCTTTGTGTCATTACTTACAGTCTGGGCTCAGGCACCGAGAATGTTTCATTATTAACTTCAAATCTATTTTTTCCTTTCTCTTACAGTTAGTCTAGTGGTGATTGTAATCTTAGCTCGGGGCAAATGTGGTCTTTCTGTGTGCAGCACTCGTTATCTTGTGGCCATGACAACGTCAGATCTACTGTTCATTGTTTTTTATATCATCCTTCACCGATTTCGACAGTATTATTATCCACTGTGTTTCCTGCAAATCACTCCTGTTTGTGGTGTTATCTATGCCCTCAACCGCTTGACCATTGATTGTTCTGCATGGTTCACCATTGCTTTTTCCTTTGATCGATTTGTCGCCATTTGTTTACATGAGATGAAAACGAAGTACTGCACAGGGAAAACTGCAACCGGGGTTCTAGCAACAATCTGCATCTTCTTTTATTTAAAGAACATACCCAACTCCTTTGTGTATTACCCTGGAAAGATGATCAACAATGTTCCATGGTACTGTTATATCAGGCCTGGTTATTATGACGACCCTCGGTGGATAGGTTTTAGATATTTTGAGACTTTTTTAACACCAATGTTCCCATTCACTTTTATTGTCTTTATCAACATTCTGACTGTCAGACACATCTTCGAGGCCATTAAGGTGCGGAAGGAACTGAGAGGTCAGAGAAAAACAGAGAATGATCCAGAGGTAGAGAGCAGGAAGAATTCTGTGATTTTACTCTTTGCCATATCTGCCAGCTTCATACTTCTCTGGTTGTTGCATATTTTATATTTCTTTAATGCTGGTTATTCCTTGGATTCTGTTTCTTTTGGTCTCTTTGTTCAGATTGGATATATGCTGAGGAACTGAAGTTGCTGCACAAATGCACTTATTTATGTGGTGACACAGAAACATTTCAGAGACCAGTTAAAGTATACCATGACATATCCAGTTAGAACAATAATTGAATTGGTGAATCAATCCAAGTAACTGAGAGCCAACATTAGGTGCAGCAGATAACGGGAGGAGGAGTCCACGTGAGGAATGGACCGAAAGGAGAAGGAGGAGCAGCAACATGATAACTCTCCTTTCCCAATGGTCAAGGAATGACTCGATCTAAGGGGCAAAATGTAAAGCCAGTGTAAAGTGCTGTCAGTAATCAGCAACAATTAGCAGGAAGTGGGACAACAAAAGCAAAACCAAAAGAGGAATTAAATATACACAAAAGCTACATTTATCCCAAGTAATCCGTGCTCAGTGAGTGAAAAGGTTAGAAAAATAAATGATATGGAGGAAGGTGTAATCGTTCACTGCAGGAGAGAGGGAAATGCAACGACAGGCTCCTGGCCACTCTTCCTCACTGAATTCTCTGAGCCACACATCTGGGCAAGTTTTTTAAAAAACGATAAGTTTCCTGTTGAAAAAGGAAATAAAATATTGTAAAGATTCTGTGTCTTTTGATTGCACCTTTATTTTCAACAATAATTTACTTTGTTTCCATTCAATTCCTCGTGTTGGTTCCTGGCAATCGCACTTTGAGATTTTCACATTGATCAACAGTCAAACCCAAAGAGCAAAGGAATTGGATCAGTTTGTGAATACATGTGGCTTTCATTCTCAAACAATAAAATGCAAAGCAGGAGGAGACAAAGGCAGTCTGGACTAAACCAGTTCTCTGACATCATCCCGTTTCTTTACTTGTTCCTTCCCATGAACCAGCTGATGCGTTGCCGGGGGAATCCAAGCCCAACCAGAGGGATTTCTGGACTCCCTCTCTGCACCCACCCAATGACCCAGCTCCCTCTCCGATTTCAGATGCTCCTTCAAATCTACCTCTTCATATAAGCTATCGTCCCCTGACCGAATATCACTTTCAGTGAATCAATATGAACTCTGTTTGATTTGTTATGATAAAGGTCTTTTTAACTATGTTTGGGGACTGTGTTGTGTTAAAGTGCACAGTGATGCTGCTATCCTGGTTAGTGTAGCTGGCTTCCAAACAGGTGACCTGGGTTAGATTCCTGACAATTGCAAGTTGAGATTTGTCACATTGATCAATAGGAAACCACAGACAAAAGGAATTGGATCAGTTTGAAAATATATTTGTTTTTTATTCCAAGACAATAAAGTGCAAAGTAGGAGTATACAAAGGCAGACTGGATGAAACTGTTTACCTGCTGCCTCCCTCTCCCCCTCTAATCCCACTGAGGTGGCTCTGGCTGTGCTCCATCCCTGGGGGAGGTAT
The DNA here is from genome assembly GCF_020745735.1 of Hemiscyllium ocellatum. Classification (NCBI taxonomy): domain Eukaryota; kingdom Metazoa; phylum Chordata; class Chondrichthyes; order Orectolobiformes; family Hemiscylliidae; genus Hemiscyllium; species Hemiscyllium ocellatum. The sequence goes on along the minus strand of NW_026867471.1, from coordinate 622,124 downwards.
GCCCTGGGTAGAGGGAGCTGGGAGCTGACTGGATGAGCTGGGACTTGGGCAGAGAGGGGGCTTTCAGTGAGAGATTTGGGGATATTTCAAACAAGTTCTGGCAGCCATTTTCCCTTCAAAGATCAAAGAACAAAAACATTTCCAGCCCAGGAACAGGCCCTTCGGCCCTCCAAGCCTGATCTGATCCAAAGCCTCCGTCTAAACCTGTTGCTCATTTCCTAAGCATCTCTCTCCCTCTACTCCCCACCTACTCATGCATCTGTCCAGACGCATCTTCAATGAATCTACTGTGCCTGCCTCTACTCCCTCTGCTCGCAACACCCACCACTCTCTGTGTGAAGTCCTTGCTGCATATATCCCTATTTAACTTTTCACCTCTCACTTTGAAAGTGTGACTTCTCGTTGTTAAATCCTTCACTCTGGGAAAAAGCTTATCTCTGTCTACCCTGTCTATACCTGTCATGATTTTGTAGACCTCAATCAGGTCTCCCCTCAATCTCCTTTTTTCTAATGAAAACTATCCTAACCTACTCAACGTTCACTGTGTACACTGAGCAGGGAGTGAGTATCTGTCGGTTTCAGTCTGTGTCTGTGTGTGAGAGTGTGGGGAATGGTTGAATCTCAAAAGCAAGCCTCTGGAGCAGAGTCTGTCCTGAATGGGTGAGAAAGAGTGTGAGAGACCATCGCAAGAGCTTAGACCAACTGGAATGGTGAATATCAATTGTTAAATCGCACCATATCTTTCCTTAGCACGTGCTTATATCTGTCTGATTTTTCCTCTTTTCTCTCCCTATCTCTCTCTTTGCCTCTGTCTCTCACCCTCTGTCTGTATCACACAACATCTCTCTCTCCCTCTCAATCTTTCTCTCTCACACTATCTCTCTCTCTCTCTCTCTATCTTACTGACAGCCTCTTCTTTTGTATTTTTCTCTCCTGTCTCTTTTTCCCACCTTTATCTGTGTTCTTTCCCATTCTCTTGCTTCTTCTCTCATTTCTCTCTCTCTTTCCTTCTCCTCGTTTCCTTCCCTGGTTCTGTTGTTCAATCCTGAGATGGAATCTGCACCTGCCCCTCTTCAATATTGGACAATCCCGCACCCCCCGTCCCCCGCCCACCGCACATTTGGCCCCTGTCCCCCTCCATGGCCCCTGTCTAATTGCCCTCCCTTGTGCAGCTTCATCAATCCTGATCTGTCCCTCTGTAGTTCCTGATCTGTCGTTCCTCCATTATACACCCACTGTACATAAAAGCCCTCGGTATCTCCATCCATCAACAATACCTTTCCCCGTGCTGTGTCCCAGCCCATGAGCTGGAGGGCGAAGTGAGCGTGTGCAGAGACTAACGTGTGCTTTGACTGCGTACCATAATGTCATGGAGTCATTGAGTCATACAACACAGGGACAGACCCTTCGGACCAACCAGGCCACGCTGACCATGTTCCAAAACTAAACTATTCCCACCTGCTGCGCTGGGCCCATATCCCTCCAAACCTTTCCTATTCGTGAACTTGTCCAAATGTATTTTAAACATTGTAACTGTATCTACATCCACCATTTCCTCTGATAGTTCATTCCACATCCAAAATTCTAAAAACATTGCCCCTCATGTCCTTTTTCAATCTTTCTCCTCTCACCTTAAAAATATACCCCCCAGGTTTGAACTCCCCCACCCAAGGGAAAACACCCTTATCATTCATCTTGTCTGTGCCCCTCATGATTGTTTAAACATCAATAAGGTTACCCCTCACCCTCCAATGCAACAGCCCATGTCTATATCTCAAACCCTCTCTTCCTGACAACATCTTGGTAAACCTTTACTGAACCCTCTCCACTTTAATAATATCCTTCCTATAACAGGGCGATGAGAATTGCACACATTAATCCAGAAGAGGCCTCATCACTGTCCTGTACAAGTTCAATATAATGTCAGAACTCCTATACTCAAAGGTCTGAGCAATGAAGGCAAGCATGCTAAACACCTTCTTAACCACCCTGTCTGACTGGGATACAAATTTCAAAGAAGTATGTCCCTGAACCCTGAGGTCTCTCTCTGCTCTCCCACACCACCCAGGGCACTACCGTTAACTCCTGTCCTTGTTTGTATTACCACAATGTAATACCTGGTGGCAATGCTCCTGGCATTGAAGTAGACACACTTCAAACCAACTTCTTGCTTGCCGGGCCATCTTGTGTCCCTGAAACTTGATATCGGACCTCCCTACTCTTAACCTCTTCTATACTTGAACTTATACTTGGAGAGGGTGCAGAGAAGATTTACCAGGATGTTGCCTGGAATGGAGAATAGGTCGTACGAGGATAGGTTGAGAGTTCTCGGCCTTTTCTCGTTGGAACGGCGAAGGATGAGGGGTGACTTGATAGAGGTTTATAAGATGATCAGAGGAATAGATAGAGTAGACAGTCAGAAACTTTTTCCCCGGGTACAACAGAGTGTTACAAGGGGACATAAATTTAAGGTGAAGGGTGGAAGGTATAGGGGAGATGTCAGGGGTGGGTTCTTTACCCAGAGAGTGGTGGGGGCATGGAATGTGCTGCCCGTGGGAGTGGTAGAGTCAGAATCATTGGCGACCTTTAAGCGGCAATTGGATAGGTACATGGATGGGTGCTTAATCTAGGATAGATGTTCGGCACAACATCGTGGGCCGAAGGGCCTGTTCTGTGCTGTATTGTTCTATGTTCTATGTTCTATGTTCTATATACAATTATGGTTCCAATCCCCCTGCTGGATTAGTTTAAACCCACCCCAATAACCTTAGCAAATTTCCCTCCCAGGATATTGGTACCCCTCTGGTGCAGATGAAGACCATCCTGCTTGTAGAGGTCCCACCTACCCCAGAAAGAGCCCCAATTATTCAAGAATCCAAAACCCTCCCTCCTGCACCATCCCTGTAGCCACGTGTTCAACTCCTCTCTCTCCCTATTCCTTGCCTCACTAGCACACAGCACGGGCAACAAACCAGAGACAACAACTAGTTCGTCCAAGCTCTAAGCTTCCATCCTAGCTCCCTAAATTTCTGCCTTCAATCTCCATCTCTCTTCCTACCTATGTCATTGGTGCCAATGTGGATCATGACTTGGGGCTGTTAAGGATCCCCCTTAAGGATCCCAAAAACACGATCAGAGACATCACGAACCCTGGCACCTGGGAGGCAACACACCAACCGTGATCTCTCTCACCCCCACAGAACCTCCCATCTGTCCCCCTAACTATAGAGTCCCCAATGACTACTGCTCTGCTCCTCTTTCCCCTTCCCTTCTGAGCAGCAGGGACAGACTCTGTGCCAGAGCCTGTGCCCCACTGCTTTCCCCTGGTAAGTCATCCCCCCAAACAATATCCAAAATGGTATACTTATTGTTGAGGAGAATGGCCACAGGGGATCCCTGCACTGCCTGCCAGTTCCCTTTCCGTCCCCTGACTGTAACCCATCTGCCTTTTTCTTGTACCTGAGGTGTGACTACCTCCCTGTAACTCCCTCTGCCTCCTGAATGATCTGAACTTCATCCAGCTCCAGCTCCAGTTCCCTAACGTGGTTTTCAAGGAGCTGGAGTTGAGTGCACCTCCGCAGATGTGGTCAGCAGGGACACTAGTGGTGACCTTTACCTCCCGCATTCTGCAGGAGGAACATTCAACTGCCCTCTCCTCCATTTCCATGATTCTAAATTCCCAAAGAAACTGTTGAAAAATAAGGAATAAAAAATAAACTTGTTACCTTACCAATTTGGCGCACAGAACCTTTTTTTTTGGTTAGAGGAGGAGGATGGGTGGAAGACACTACCCGAATAGTGTTATGGGCAACGCAACCACACAAATATATGACATCCTAGAAGTCCTTCGCTCCTCCCTCACAACTCTCCGCAAATGAAGGTCCAACTCCCGAGGTAAGTCCCTTTTAATGCGGGAAAACTCACCCTTCTCAGCAGCCCTTTCTTCACCACTCCTCCTCTCCTCACAGCTCTGGCAAAATGGAGACGTGGACTTGCCTGACTTTCTTTCTTCGAAGGATCACACACCCATCTTGAACTATCTTCTTGTATACACAGAGAAATGCTTGCTACTTGTTTTGAGATTTCATGCCAATTTATTTTCATAACATTTTTCTTGTTTTTCATTTTATACAATCTGCCTCTTATTCCGAAAATAAGCATTCCAAATCGGGCCTACACTAGTTCTTGCCAGTTTGAATTTTCTAGTTTGTGATTGAATACTCTCCTTGACAGAATCTTTAAACTGTGGGTTGTTCATCTTCTTATTGAGTCCTTCTTTTTGAACAGAAACAATCATTGCTGAGCGTTATGAAATATCTATTTAAGTGTCTGACCCTATATTTTTACATCCCGCTTTAGGTTAGATGTAAGACAAAATCTGCAATGAAAATGCTTGATTCTTTTCAATCTTTCAAGAAGATCTTCTCCATGTGGCCCGAACACATGATCAGCCGAGAGTAACTCCATTCTCCCAGTTTCCCTGTCTCTCTGTTATTTCTGTTTGATGATGCCACATTCCAGTGGGAAACCTCTGACATGGCTTCGCTTTCCCTCAAATGAGAAATCCTCCCCCGCCCCAACTCTGGTGGACAGGACTTTCATCTGTGACGGACCCACCTCCTGTGCTTATACCCTCACCCCTTCACCTCCTTTCCAGAACAATGATGGAGATTCCCTTGTCCTCACTTTCCACTGCACTCACTTCCACATTCACACAATCATCCCCAGCCACTTCCACCACCTCCTGCAGGACAGCACCATCAAACACATTGTCCCCTCTCATCCCTTGTCAGCATTCTTAAACACAGGTGAGGTGCCAGAGGGCTGGAAGGTTGTTCATGTTGTCCCCCTGTACAAGAAGGGTAGTAAGGATATTCCAGGTAACTACGAACCAGTGAGCCTGACGTCAGTGGTGGGAAAGTTTCTGGAGAAGATCTGGGGGTTAGGATCTATTTATATTTAGAAAAGAATGGGCTCATCAGTGATAGGCAACATGGTTTTATGCAAGGGAGATCGTGCCTTACCAACTTAATAGAGTTACTTGAGGAAGTGACCAAGTTGACAGGTGAAGGAAGGGCAGTTCATGTCATATACATGGACTTTAGTAAGTTGTTTGATAAGGTTCCCCATGGTAAACTAACAGAGAAAGTGAAGTCACATGGTGTGCAGGGTGTTCTAGCTAGGTGGATAAAGAACTGGTTGAGCAACAGGAGACAGAGAGTAGTAGTTGAAGGGAGTTTCTCGAAATGGAGAAAGGTGACCAGTGGTGGTCCACAGGTGTCAGTGTTGGGGCCATTGTTGTTTGTGATATACATAAATGATCTGGAAGAGGGCACTGTTGGTCTGATCAGCAAGTTTGCAGGTGACATGAAGATTGGTGGAGTAGCAGAAAGCATAAGGGACTGTCAGACAATACAGGAGGGTATAGATAGATTGGAGAGTCGGGTGGAAAAGTGGCAGATGGAGTTCAATGAGGTGATGTATTTAGGCAAGTCTAATTCTAGAGTGAATTATACAATGAATGGAAGAGCCTTGGGAAAAGTTGATGGGCAGAGAGATCTGGGAGTGCAGGTCACTGTACCCTGAAGGTTGCTGCACAGGTGGATAGAGTGGTCAAGAAGACAGACAGTATGCTTGTCTTCATTGGATGGGGTATTGAGTATCAGAGCTGACAAGTCATGTTAAAATTGTACAAGACATTGGTTTGGCCACATTTAGAATACTGTGTACAGTTCTGGTCGCCACATTACCAAAAGGATGAGGATGCTTTGGACAGGGTGCAAAGAAGGTTTATGAGGATGTTGCCTGGGATGGAAGGTGCGAGCTATGAAGGGAGGTTGAGTAGGTTAGGTCTGTTTTCATTAGAAAGAAGGAGATTGAGGGGGGATTTGATTGAGGTTTACAAAATCGTGAAGGGTACAGACAGGGTGGATAGAGACAAGCTTTATCCCAGGGTGAAGGATTCAATAATGAGAGGTCAAGCTTTGAAGGTGAAAGGTGAAACATTTAAAGGGGATACAGGGGGCAAGTACTTCACACAGAGGGTGGTGGGCGTTTGGAATGCGTTGCTAGCAGAGGTGGTAGAGGCAGGCACGGTAGATTCATTTAAGATGTGTCTGGACAGATGCATGAGTAGGTGGGGAGCAGAGGGATACAGATGCTTAGGAATTGAGCGACAGGTTTAGACAGTACATTTGGATTGGCTCAGGCTTGGAGGGCTGAAGGGCCTGTTCCTGGATTGTAACTTTTCTTTGTTCTTTGATCTTTGTTCTTTTTCATAAGGTCCGTTCCCTCAGAGACACCCTCCATCACCCCGAACACTTCCCCACTCCCCCATGGCACCTTCCCATGCAATTACAGAAGCTGCAACACTTACCTATTCACCTCTTCCCTCCTCACTATCCAAAGCCCGGAGCACACCTTCCAGATGAAGCAACATTTTATTTGGACCATTTCAATCCGGTCTCCTGTCACTGTTGCTCACAATGCAGTCTCCTTCACATTGGGAGACCAAACAGAGATGACTTTGGGGAACCCTTCCACTCTGTCTGTCAGACATTGCTTCCCATTTCAATAACCTCCTTGCTCTCATGCTAACATTTCAGTCCTGGCCTGCTGCAATGTCCCACTGAAGCACAATCCAAGCTTGAGTAACACCTCACTTCACACTTCGGTACGTTACAGCCTGTAGGAGTTAATATTCAATTCCATAACTTCACAGCCTGACCACATTTTGACTGCTTTCTACATTTTTAATGCATTCTCTCTCATGATCTCCCTATGACCTTGTCTTGTCTGTGTCTTGTTTATCTTGCACTCAATGGTGAGAACCGATTTCCTCCCAGTCCCACCTTAATCTATGGTGAGGAGGTGCCTGTGTTGGACTAGGGTCGACAAATCATACAACAGAAAATTGTGTGGTTCAGATGAACATGTTAAAGGATTTTGTGTGATATGATAAATTGGAGGTGTGACACTATGAAGGGAGAATGAAGATATTAAAATTGAAGTGTTCCTCCATCAGAAACCAGAGTAGGTCACTGAATACAGGGACGATGGGTGAATGGGTCTCGGTGTGAACTGGGGGACAGGAAGCAGAATGAATTGCAGATATTGCAGCTCAGACTGGTCATTCATGTGGTGCTGTAGACCACAACAGCAACAGATTCAGGTTTAACCACAATCTGTAACTTTTCTCCCAGGATAATCCCTCCACCTACCATTGCCATCAATCCATGGTTCAGTGAAGAGTGTGGGTGAATATGCCAGGGTCAAAACCGTGTCTACTGAAAACTGATGGCAGCCCCATTAAAGCTACTGCACTTGGCTGTTTGCATTCCAAGCAGCAGAACTAACATCTGATAGAGAGGGTGAAATGATCCCAATACCAATTGACCAATGATCATGTCCCATCCCGTCATAAATAGTGATAGACAGTTAAACAACTCACTGGGGGGGAGGGCTGCACAAACATCCCCACCCTGAATAACGGAACAGCCCTGTACATCAGTGTAAAAGACAAGGATGCAGTATATGTACCATCCTCAGTCAAAACTATTGAATGGGTGATTCATCTCTCCCTTTTCATGATACCTCGAAGTCAGTTAAGAGTCACCTATATTGTCGAACTTCGCCTCTATGCACTTTTCCCAGACAATGTACATATCTCTTAATGTGATTAACAACCATAAAAATATAAAATAGTAACTGCAGTGGCCCCTTCAGTCTATCGATTTTTTTCTCCATTCAATATAAAGGTAGCTGATCCTTCATTTCCCCACCATACTCCTGCTCTCTCACTATCCCTTTAGTATCTAGAGAGCCCAAGTTACATTCAGGGCCTTGGCTTCCATGGCCTTATGTGGTAGAGAATTCCCCAGGTTCATCAGTCTCAGTGCAGACATTTATTCTCATCTAAGTGCAGAGTAACCTGCCTATACCTAATGCCAGCCAATGTTGGTGTCAAATGCAAACTTATTCATCACAGTCCCCACAAATTACCCCCTCCGCCCACCCTCCACATTCATGAGTACCACAAATAATATGGGACATAGCACTGATCGCTGTGGTACACCCACCGGACACTGGTCTCCAGCCACACAGACAGCCTTCTACCACCATGCTCTGTCTTCTGCCACGATGACAATTTTGGATGTAACTTGCCAAGGCACCATGAGACTTTACTTTGTTTCAATTTCCCATGTGGGACTTTCTCAAGATCTTGCTAAGAATCAAGATGAATGGCTTTCTTGAAAATGTGTCACTCAAATCTGTTAGGCAAGACTACCCTCTGAGAAAGTTCATGCTGTCTCTCCCTGATCAAACCTGGCCTTTCCAAACGGAGATTGATTTGCTCCTTCCCTACTTTTTTCCAATACTTTCCATGACACTGATCTGATATTCACTGTGGGACCACACCAGCTGTTCTCCATCCCTCTGGCACCACATCAGTGACAAAAGCTGACTTAAAACTTTTGGTCAGGCCTTTTCCTCTGTCGTCTCTCCCACAGTGTCCTGTGACACAAGTCATTCAGACCAGGGAATGTGACCAATTGCATACCAACTAAAACCATCAACCCCTTCTCACATTTTATACCAATCTGTTGAAGAACTTCATAGTCCACCTTCCTGAATGCTGTACTTGCATCCTCCTTCTCCCAAGTAAAACAGATGTGAATCGCTCATGTAAGGATCTGCCAATGGTCATCAGCTTCACACACAGATTGCCTTGATGGTTTTTAATGGGCTCTAATTGCTCCCTGGTTCTCTGCTCTGCTTGATGTGCATGTGGAATATTTTGGGATTCTTCCTAATCTTGCCTGCCAGCACTTATCCATGTCTCTGTGTTAGTCAGGCTCCTCTGCCGTGATCATGCCTCATTCTTTTGAACCTCTCAATAGCACAGGCCACGTTTCCTCATCAGACAGTTTTCCCTCCTGAGGAATTAATCTGGAGAATCTCCATTGTACTTTGTCTGTACTCAGCATATTCTTCCTCAGATCAGGAGACCAGAACACAACACTCCAGATATAGTTTCCCCAACACTCTCTACAACTGATGCAGGATGTATTTACTTCAATATTCCAAATCCCTTTCAATGAAGGCAAACCTAACTTTTATTTTTCCATTTGCACATGTTCTTGCCAATACTCTCATCTTTAACTTTATTTGCGAACTCACTGTGTGAGGTCTTCAAAAATCATCTGGAAAACACATCTATACCATCTCTCTGGTTCTCCATTGTCCATGTTTACAAGTAACATCTTCAAATAATTTGAAAAACATTTCTCAGTAATGATTTCCCTTTCATAAATGCATAATCATTCTCTCCAATTTTCCTGTTACATTCTAAATATCTAAGATCACATTCTTTATCATAGAATCTAACCGATTCCTGACCGTGGATAACAAGTTACCAAATCTGTAGGTCACCAATCTCCTTCTTCTTCCCTTCTCAAATAGTCGGATTAAGTTCATAACATTCCGGTTATCCAAGAGTTTTGGCCAGTAGCATTGATTTTCCTGTTCCTTGGAGGCTGCCTGACCTGCTCTGCTGTTCCAGCTTCACATTTGTTGACTCTGACTTCCAATATATGCAGTCCTTATTGTCTCCCAGGTTAATCACCTTCCACTTACCCAGAATGGACTCCTGCCTTTGCGAATGACCAGAGTAAAACACAATGCTGTCCAACGCAATCAATGTTTCTATTGCTGCTTTCTCCGGAATTCTGGGATGAAGTACATTTCGTCTGTCAGACTTAGCAATGCTTAATCCAGCTTTGTTTCCAAATCCTACCTCCTCCCTGATAAGGAAGGGTTTTATTTTCTTTATTTGCACAAGGCCCACAGTCACTTGGTGTTTCTGGGGGATTTCCTGAATCTTACTCCATGAAGACAGACACAAAGTAGCTGTTTATTTTCCCAGTAATTTCCATGTTCTCTACAATAATTTATCCTGTCCACACATTCACTACTCCACATTGGACTTTGTTTTCCTTTTCCCTTCAAATAGCGATGGAAGCTTTTTGTCCATTTGTTTGTATCTTGTCTGCATTCACATTCTCCCTTTGATTTTCCGAGCAGTTTCTTGGTCCTCCTTTGCTGGGTTCTAAATTTCTCTGAATTCACTGTCATAAAATGATACCTAATATTTTAATTAGCCTCTTCCTTTAATGTAATAATAAATATTAATGTTTTAAAAACAGTTCACATCACAGAAGAAGATGTTCTGGAGGCTTTCAGGAATACAAAGATGGGACTGGGTCCAATGCATCCCACTCAAGATGTGCACAGTCAGGGAGGGAATTACGGGGCCCCTTGCAAAATGTTTTCATCATCTATAACTACGAGTGAGGTGCCTGATGACTGGGCAGTGTCTAATATTGTGCCTTTGTTTCAGAAGGGTTATAAGGAGAACTATCGAACCTGTGAGACTGACATCTGTTGTGGTTAAATTGTTGGAGGTGAGCTTAAAAACTAAGAGTTTTGGATATTTATGGAGGCAGAATTTGATTCAGGATAGTTGGCATCCTTTTGTATGAGGAAAATTGTGTCTTGCAAATGTAATTAAGTTTTTTGAAGAAGTTATCTAAAAGGTGGATGAGGGCAGAGCAGTAGATGTTGTTTACATGGACTTTAGTAAAGTTTTTGACCAGGTTCCACAAAGTAGACTAATTAGTGAAGTTCGATCACATGGGATTCAGAGTGATCTTGCCACTTGGTTACAAAACTGGATTAACGTCAGGAGACAGAGTAACGGCAGAGGATTGTTCACCCATAGAGGGCAGTATGTCAGGAGTCTGCGCTCTGTTGTTGCCGTCCTTGGAAAATAGATGCTGAGTTGTTGCAACTGACAGCAGCTGGAGTAGGTTGAGGCCTAGAGTCTTGGAGATTCTGGCCTGGACACTAATAGTTGGCTTGGAGGGGCTGAACATTTATAGGGTGATTTGCCTGACTGCTGTATGTTGGATTGCCTGGGGCCTGGAACTATTTGGAGCTGGACCATCTCCTCATTGCTGCTGCTTTGTGACTGTAACCTATTGCTGCCAGGGACTATTGCTCTGGGCATTGGGGAACAACTGCTTTGCACCTGTGGTTTGGGTAGCAGGTCGGGGCATGGTTGCCTGGGCGACTGGACTGGCAGGTCAAGCCTAACAGGACTCTCTCAGTTTCCTTTACTGACTATTTGTGTGAGGAGAGGTGTTGGTCTTGGTTTGGGAGGGGCGACGGTGATCACAGGACTCTGTAAAACAACACCCAGGGTGGGGCCCAGTCATTCCTAGTGGGGGTGGATGCATCTTCCACCTCCCCCACCAGCCCTTCCTGGGGCATCGTCACCCTTTCCTTATTTAAAAAAAACACAGCTCGGGACGAAATGTTACATTCACCCCAACATGACCATTAAGACCAGTCAGCGGCCTTGGTGGGGCTAGTCTGGTTCCCCCACCATTGTCACTACATCAAAGATGTAGGGAAGGCAGTGTTCTTCCTGAAGACTGAGCAGGTGGTGCAACTCACCCTGGAGAAGGGCCTTACTGTCACTAGGATGTTATTGCGTGTTGACCCTCTGGAGGTAATTTCCCAGAGGATCATTTTGACGAACATCCTGGCCTTTGTTCCATTTGATTTACTTCCATCGCACCTTCACCAGCTCGGGGAGATGATGTCGGGGATGGTGTCAGTACTGATTGGTCTAAAGGAGGTCTTTGTTTACCAGGCATTCTGGTCAGTGAAGGCTGTGCGGTGTCATGCCTGCAAGGAGGTGGGACTACTCTGGAGGAACTGGTCTGCCTTGAAGACCGCTGCCAACACCCAAGCGACCAATCATGATCAGTGAGTGAGCAGATGGTTCCTCCATTTGCAGTGCCCTCTGTGTGTGGAGGGGGAAAAGAGTCCCTCCCCCACTCAGTAAGTTAGTTCTCATTCTTTTGTTGTTGCTGGTAACCCATTCATAGCTAGCCTCAACGTCAAAGGCAGCAGGAAGGCCGAGCGCAGATATCATATCCTTCGCTCCTCAGGGAATGAATCTACACAGTGAGCCTCCTGCAATAAATCCCGACTGTATCAGGAGACAAAGCTACATGGCTCCTGGAGTGGCAGGGAAGGGTCTTCCTGAGTCACTGGCCTCCAATTCTGGAGGGCTGGCTATCTTGTTGGCCTCTTTTCCCAGCTGGAGATCTTGAGGGTCAAGGTGACCCAGCCATCTGCTCCAACTCATGGTTCATTTCAGAGGCTCAATGATTCACTTCATGAAGGTATCTGCAGCTTAGATGGTGCATGAGCATTTAGGACAAGGAAGCATCTAGTCTTCTTCCCTCCATCAGTGAGGGGGAGCCCATCCTTCTCAGGAGGAGGGGCCATGGAGATACCCAGAAGAGCTCAGCATCGATGGGCAAGTTGAGAGACTTGGTAGATGCCTGGTGAAATGTACACTGGATTCCATTGCCATCAACTTTGTGAGGCCTGGGGTTGGAGTGTCCAGGACTGACCGTCTGTACATTTTCAGGGCGTACACCTTCTGTGTTCTGAAGGCCTCGATGTGTCAGGAGGTGATCTCCGGTGACAACCTGGTGCGAGTGGAGCTCAGTCCGTTCCATACCTGGGCGAGGTCGGGGTATTGACACTTCAACACCCTGCTGTTGGGGCACAAGCTGTTCTGGGACTTGTTTTGCTACTTCAGGACTGGCTGGAGAGGGAAGCAGGGGGAGCTTCCCCTCCTTGAGGGATGTCAGCAAGACTCACATCCATGTCTTCTGTCAGGGGTGCACATGGGTGTCAATGAAAAGTTGGAAATCCAGGATCATGGAGTTGGAGAAGGAGGTGTTTGATCCAGAGTTATGTTGCGGTCAGCCGGACATGGACCTGGCCCTATGGGATGGTGCATGAAGAGCAGAAGGCTGTGCCCCAGGGTCTGGATCCCTTTGGGTCCTGGAGTGCGTACATGAGTTCGTGAATCCAGTTCCATTGGGATCTTGACCGCGGCTCCCATTTCTTCTACTCGCTGGAAAAAAGGCATGGGCTCCACCAGCAGCTCCTTGTGCTGCTAACTGCTGATGATCCCTTGTCTCAGATAGAAGTGGCATCAGGGCCCAAGTCAGGGTCTATTCCTGCTCTGTTCTCTCCAGATCTGTCCAGCGAGGAAGCTGACAAGGTTCTGTGGGACAACCTGCCGCAGGTCAGCTGTAATGGTGCCAAGAAACTCAATGCCCCTCAGAGCTTGGAGGAACTAACCGGTGCCCTCCAGCATTTTTACAGAAACAGGACCCCAGGGGCTGGCGGGAAGTTCCTCAGGGCATTCTGGGATGTCCTGGGGGGGTGGGGTGGAGGTGAAAATGTGTGAGTCCTGGAGGTATGGTCCTTTCTTGGGGCAGGGTCACCACCAGTCTGTTATCTAAGAAGGGGACCTCTGTTTGTTAAAGATCTGGATCATCCACAATAACATCTTCTTGGGACGGAATGTGATCGATTATTCCCAAAGGATTGGCCTGTTGCGTATTTTTCTCCTTTGATCAGGGAAAGATGTTTAACAGAGTGGATCGAGAGTATCTGCTCAGGACACTGTGAGCTTTTATGTTCGGAATGTGCAGGTCACTCAGACCTGACTCTGTACACTGCCGCAGAGTGTCCGGGAAAGGTTAACAGGTCCCCGAAGGTAGCCTTGTGCTTTGGGAGAGCAGTGGGTCAGGCCTGTCCCCTGTATAGGCCGGTTTTCCTCTCTCTGCATGGTCCCACTCCTGTATAGTTTACATTAAGCTGCTTTCAGGTATGGCTCTGCATGGGCTGGGGCTCGAGCTGGGTTTTCTTGGTGTACACCGATGACTCACTCCTCATGTTCACAGAGCTGCAGAGGATGGGAAAGTGCAAGGAGGTCCACTCAGCAATGTCCTCTGCAAGGATCACCTGGAGCAAGGCGCTTGGACCATTTGGTCGGACTGTGACAGATGGACGCCCTGCCAGATGAGCTCCGGTGCTTCAGGGGGAATTACCACTCACCTCCTCGACCTGGGAGTCTTTCATTGGCCAGCTGAGGAATCCTGGCTGGCAAATTGGCCCATGTTGGTGACCCAGGTAACCACTCGCCCAGCACAGAAGACAGGACTGCTCTGAATGTTGTCTTACAGGGCATGAGTGATGGCCAGAAACCAGCTGGTGGCTGCCATGTTGGGTACCGGCTGGTCACATTGGCCCCTCCCCCTAGCTTTGTCACCCACCCCATACAGATAAATCTCACTGGGGATTTTCTGGGCCTAGAGGGTAACACCAGGTCACTGCTGCGGTTCTGGGTCTCCTGCTTGAGGAGGGTGTTCAGGCGCTGGTGTGAGTTTGTACCCATAACTTTCCACCTTCAGACCCTGCAGCGATACCTTCACATCGAGCCTCCTCCAAGATGGTGGGCCCTGATCATGTATTTCTTCTGACAGGTGTGCAGCCTCTGTTTGGACGTGTAGTTCCTTTCCGAGCAGTGGTCCCAGACTTGGGTCTTGTTCCAGGAATTGCCTGTCTTCTACCTGGACCTGATCACAGTCTGGGATACAGTCGGCTCACACCGGAGCTCTCCCTCTATGGCAGTATCGGCTCTCATCAGGGAACCGCTGCTCGGGAACAGGTTCCTCCTTGAACATGGATTGTGCTGGCTGAGGGAGGAAAGAACTTGGGGTGCAGGGTTGGACAGCAGAGGAGCAGGCCTGTTAACGCCGGCACAACTGACTGCAAAGGCATCAGTCCATCTCCAGTTCACGATCCGAGCTATCCATAACCTCCAGACAAGGCACTCGGCCGTGACACCTCATACACACTCGAGGTGACTCAGGCATGTGGTGGGCTTCCTGAAGAACTTCTAACTTCCTGTCCATCCAGAATTCAAGATTGGGCCCATTCCACAGACCCTCCCTTGTACTGCGGTGCCCCACCATCTGAGCAATCTCAGGGATATCCTCCTTTAACTGCGTTTGTTAACCATCGTGAGTCACCTTTTCCTTTTGCCGTTTGAACTTTGGAGGGACTGTGTATATTCTATATCTTACCAAGACTGGTACACAGGGAAATCTGGAGGCTCATGAGCCCGCAGGCTCCTGTTCCCCAGGAACGGAAGGAGTTGACTCACTCCTGACCTGCATGTTATCCTGGCAGAGAAAGGTAATTGGCTTCTTCCAAACAGAAATATAGGAATGAGTTGCAGGAGTGGGCCAATCAATAAAATCTTGGCTGATCTGACTGTGACTCCTCATTCTATTTTACAGAGTTTCCTCTCTCTCCAGCTTCTGCTTTGTTGGTCAGGTTACAGATCCAGATGCTGTAACTACAGTCACCATGACTTATCAGGAGTGGGTCACTAAATCCTCTGGTCTGCCTGAATGTCCACTGCAGCTTTGGAGTGGCATGGTGGCTCAGTGGTAGCACTGCTGCTTCACAGCACCAGGAACCCAGGTTCTAGTCCACCCTTGGGGACTGTCTGGGTGGGGTTTGCACATTCTCCCTGTGTCTGTGTGGATTTCCTACCACAGTCCATAGATGTGTGAGTTAAGTGGATTGGCCACACTATATTGCTTATCGTGTCAGGGATGTGCAGGCTCAGTGGATTTGCTATGGGACATGCAGGGTTGCAGGTTTAGGGGTGGTGGCCTATTCTTCAGAGGGTCAGTGTGGACTTGATGGACTGAATGGCCTGCTTCCACACTGAAGGGATTTTATGATTTGAGAACACAATCTTGAGGAAAGTATAATTAAATCAAATACCTCTCAACTCAAAGTTAGAAGCCTGGTCTAAATCAATACCGTCGAGGGGAATCCTCATGTTACTGAACGCATGGTCAGCAGAGAGTTACTAACACAGGCGTTCCATGGACAGGCACAGAACAAGTTTCAAAGACGTGTCTCAAAGCTGCTGAAATCCCCTTGGCGATCTGGATACAGAATTGGCTGGCCCATGGAAGACAGAGGCTGGTGGGAAATGGGAAGTATTCAGCCTGGAGCTTGGTGAACAATGGTGCTCCACAGGGATCCATTCTGAGACCTTTGCTCTTTGTGATTTTTGTAAACGATCTGGATGAGGAAGTGGGAGGGTGGATTAGCAAGTTTGCTGATGACATGCAGGTTGGTGCAATGGTGAACAGTATGGAGGGCTGTGGTAGGTTGCAATGGGGCATTACCAGGATGCAGAGCTGGGCTGATAAGTGGCAGATGGAGTTCAACCTGGAAAAGTGTGAGATGATTCATTTTGGAAGTCAATATTGAATATAGAATACAGGGTTAAAGGCAGGATTCTTGGCAGGAACAGAAGGAGCTTGGGTTCTGTGTCCATAGATCCCTCAAAGTTGTCACCCACGTTGTTGGGTTGTTAAGAAGCTGGATGGTGTGTTTGCTTTCATTAGCAGGGGGATTGAGTTTAAGAGCCATGAGGTTATGCTGCAGCTCTACACATCCCTGGTTAGAACATACTTGGAATATTGTGTTCAGTTCTGGTCGACTCATGATGAGAAGGATATGGAAGTTTCTGGAAAGGGTGCAGTGAAGATTTATCAGGATGCATGCCTGAACTGGAGGGCATGTCTTATGAAGAAATGTTGAGGGAGCTAGGGCTTTTCTTATTTGAGCAAAGAAGGATGATAGAGTTGTGCAAGATGATGAGAGGCAATGAAAGAGTGGATAGCCAGAGACTTTTTCCCAAGGTGGAAATGGCTATCACAAGGGTGAATCATTTTAAGGTAATAGAGGAAGGATTAGGGGAGATGTTAGAGGTCGATTCTTTACACAGAGTGTGGTGGGTGTGTGGAATGCACTGCCAGCGGTGGGAATAGAGTCAGATACATTAGGGACATTTAACCGACTCTTGTAGAGACACATAGAAGATAGAACAATGAAAGTATGTCACTTAGTTTGAACTTAGGGTGGAAAAAAAGTCGGCACTACATCAAGGGCTGAAGGCCTGCCCTGTGCTGTACTGTTCTAGGTTCTATGTTAACAGCACAAGTTCAATCCCTACACTGGCTGAGATCACCATGAAATTCCCACCTTCTCAATCCCGCCCCTCCACTGGTTAAACTCACGACCAACTGTGTCTCTGAGAGAGCAGCCCTATGGTTCACTGGGACTAAAGCAACTTTACTGAAGGAATATAATCCAAGTCAGGATTGTGAGTGGTTTGGAAGGGAACATGCAGGTCATGGTGTTCTCATGCATCTACTGCCTTTGTCTTTAGGAAGGTAGTGGCCATAGATGTTGAAGATGATGTCTACGGAGCATTGTTGCTTATTGTCAATGACACTCAATGCTGCTACTGAACGCTGGTTGTGGATGGACTGAATGTTTGTAGATGTGGTGCCAATCAAACTGGTAACTTCATCGTAAAAGAGAAAATGTTGGAAAAACTCAGCAGGTCTGTTGTAACTGTGAAGAGAGAAAGAGAATGAATGTTTCTAGTCCAACATGACTCCTGATCAGCACTGTTCTGAAGAAGAATTATATTGGACTCCAAAGGTTAACTCGATATTTCTCTCCACAGGTGTTACCAGGTTTGCTGAATTTCTCCTGCACTTTCTGATTTCATTTCGGATTTTGGGTGTCTGCAACATTGTGCTTTTCTATGGCTGCTTGGTCATGCTGGGATCCCATTTCCTGAGGGATCTTGGAGATATTTCCATCCAGGCAAGTGGGGAGTATTCCATCACACCCCTGACGTGTGCCTTGGAGATGGTGGAGAGGCTTTTGGAGCCATGAGGTACATCCCTCACTGCACTGACCTTGCCCCCTGACCTCCTCTTATAGCCACATTGTAAATCCGTTTCATTTTCAGCTCAATGTAACTCCCAGGTTGTTGATCTTAGGGGATTCAGGAACAGCAAAGCCATTGAATGTCAAAAGGCATTATTTAGATGATTGAAGATAGTAATTGTTTTGTACTTGTGTGGCCGAATATTCATTGTTATTTGTCAGCCCGGGCCTGGAAGTTGCCAGGATCTTGCTGCAGAGCCACATGGAGAGCTTCAGTATCTGAGGAGGGAAGAATGCTGCTGAACATTGTGCGAGTATTAACGAACCCTCGGACTCATGACATTCTGCCTGAGGGAAGGTCAGTTATACAGTCCCTAAAGATAGTTAGGGCTAGGACACAATCTTGAGGACCTCCTGCTGTGAGGGCCTGGAGCTTAGATGGCTGACCTCCATAAACCACACTAATTGCTGTGGGTCTGGAGTCACATGTAGCCCAGAGAAGACAAGGACAGGCCTAATCCCTAAAGGGCATTAGAGAACCAGATGGGTTTTAACAACAATTGACAAGGCTTTCATCGTCAGATTAGAATCATAATTCCACGTGTTTCAGTTGAAGTTCTGCCATCTGTCATTGATAGGATTTGACCCGGGTCCATGATAATAGTTGGGAAGTATCTGAATATGAGTTAATTCGATGGCTGGCTTCCTGGCTCATTTAGAATAAAACTTGATCATTTGCTAACCGAATTACATTAAATAAAGTGCTTAAGTTTTAATTATTTATCATTGAGTATCATATTAATTTATCATTATTTGGTTCCTAGAAAACAGAAATATAGCCAGACTTAGTGAGGGCTGCCAACTACATTAATCTGAATCCTACCTGAACAAGTGAGAGATCCCCCAATCTGATTCTGATTGAGATAGCTTCGCACATTCACTCAGTTCGAAGTTTGAAGGAACTGTAGATGAACAGAGTGAATGGTTTTCCCATGCAAGGTGTTATGTATTTACGTGTGTGTGTGTGTGTCCAACTCATCCAGGCTGACCAAATATCACAAACTAATCTAGTCCCATTTGCCAGCACTTGTCCCATATCCCTCTAAGCCCTTCCTATTTATAGAGTCATAGAGATGTACAGCATGGAAACAGACCCTTCGGTCCAACCTCTCCATGCTGGCACAGATATCCCAACCCAATCTCGTCCCACCTGACAGCACCCGGCCCATATCCCTCCAAACCCTTCCTATTCATATACCCATCCAAATGCCTCTAAAATGTTGCAATTCTACCATCCACCACCACTTCCTCTGGCAGCTCATTCCATACCCGTACCACCCTCTGTGTGAAAAAGTTACCCCTTAGGTCTCTTTTATATCTTTCCCCTCTGACCCTAAACCTATGCCCTCTAGTTCTGGACTCCCCAACCCCAGGGAAAAGAGTTTGTCAATTTATCCTATCCATGCCCCTCATAATTTTATAAACCTCTATAAGGTCACCCCTCAGCTTCCGACACTCCAGGGAAAACAGCCCCAGCCTATTCAGTCTCTCCCTCTAGCTCAGATCCTCCAACCCTGGCAACATCTTTGTAAATTTTTTCTGACACCTTTCAAGTTTCACAACATCTTTCCAATAGGAAGGAGACCAGAATTACATGCAATATTCCAACAATAGCCTAACCAATGTCCTGTACAGCCACAACATGACATCCCAACTCCTGTACTCAGTACTCTGACCAATAAAGGAAAGCATGCCAAATGCCTTCTTCACTATCCTATCTACCTGCGACACCACTTTTAAGGAACTATAAACCTGCACTTCAAGGTCTCTTTGTTCAGTAACACTCCCTAGGACTTACCATTAAGTGTATAAGTCCTGCTAAGATTTGCTTTCCCAAAATGCAGCACCTCGCAGTTATCTGAATTAAACTCCATCTGCCACTTCTCAGCCCATTGGCCCATCTGGTCCAGATCCTGTTGTAATCTGAGGAAACCCTCTTCACTGTCCATTACACCGTCAATTTTGGTGTCATCTGCTAACTTACTAACTGTACCCCTTATGCTCGCATCCAAATCATTTATGTAAATGACAAAAAGTAGAGGGCTCAGCACCGATCCTTGTTGCACTCCAGTGGTCACAGGCCTCCAGTCTGAAAAACAACCCTCCACCACAATCCTCTGTCTTCTACCTTTGAGCCAGTTCTGTATCCAAATGGCTAGATCTCCCTGTATTCCATGAGATCTAACCTTGCTAATTGGTCTCCCATGGGGAACCTTGTCGAACGCCTTACTGAAGTCCATATAGATTACATCTACTGCTCTGCCCTTATCAATCTTCTTTGTTACTTCTTCAAAAAACTCAATCAAGTTTGTGAGACATGATTTCCCATGCACAAAGCCATGTTGACTATCCCTAATCAGTCCTTGTCTTTCCAAATACATGTACATCCTGTCCCTCAGGATTCCCTCCAACAACTTGCCCACCACTAAGGTCAGGCTCACTGGTCTATAGTTCCCTGGCTTGTCTTTACCACCCTTCTTAAATAGTGGCACCACGTTTGCCAACCTCCAGTCTTTCAGTACCTCACCAGTGACCATCGATGATACAAATATCTCAGAAAGAGGCTCAGCAATCACTTCTCTAGCTTCCCACAGAGTTCTCATGTACACCTGATCAAGTCCTGGGGATTTATCCACCTTTAACTGTTTCAAGACATCCAGCACTTCCTCCTCTGTAATCTAGACATTCATACACCCATCCAGATGGCTTTTAAATGTTGTAATGGTACCAGCCTTCACCACTTCCTCTGGCAGCTCATTCCATACCCACACCAACCTTTGCTTGAAAACGTTGCTCCTTAAGTCCCTTTTAAATCTTTTCCCTCTTATCCTAAATCTATGCCCCCTAGCTCTTGATTCCCCCAACCCAGGGAAAAGACCTTGTCTATTTACCCTATCCATGCCCTTCATGTTTTTATAAACCACTGTAAGGTCACCCCTCAGCCTCCAACACTCCAGGGAAAACAGCCCAGCCTATTCAGTCTCTCCCTGCAGCTCAAAACCTCCAACTCTGGTAACATTCTTGTAAATCCTTTCTGAATCCCTTCAAGTTTCACAATATCCTTTCTGTAGGATGGAGACCATAATGTGTGTAAAATATCTGACATTCTTCTGCATTATGTTATTTTTTTAACAACACTATCTTTCACTTAGCCTGAAACAATTTTCTAATGTGTTTATTTGAAGAATTGGAATTCAAGACCAAGGCAGAGGGTGATGGTGGAGGGTTATTTTGCAGAGGCCTGTGACCAGTGAGTGCCTCAGCTAGGTCCACTACTTTTCATCATTTATATAACTGATTTGGATGTGAGGTATAGTTAGGACGTTTGCACATGACACCAACATTGGAGGTGTAGCGGACCATGAAGAGGTTAACCTCAGATTAAAATGGGATCTTGACCAGATGGGCCAATGGGCTGAGAAGTGGCAGATGGAGTTTAATTGAGATAAATGCAAGATGCTGCATTTTGGGAAAGCAAATCTTAGCAGGACTTATACATTTAATGGTAAGGTCCAAGGGAGCGTTGCTGAACAAAGAGACCTTGGAGTGCAGGTTCATAGCTCTTTGAAAGCAGAGTCGCAGGTAGATAGGATAGTGAAGATGGCATTTGGTATGCTTTCCTTTATTGATCAGAGTATTGAGAACAGGATTGGGGAGGTCATATTGCGGCTGTACAGGACATTGGTTATGCCTCTGTTGGAATATTGCGTGCAATTCTAGTCTCCTTCCTATAGGAAAGATGTTGTGAAACTTGAAAGTGTTCAGAAAAAAATTATAAGAATGTTGCCAGGGTTGGAGGATTTGAGCTAACCAGGGTGGGGCTGTTTTCCCTGGAGTGTCGGAGGCTGAGGGGTGACCTTATAGAGGTTTATAAAATCACGAGGGGTATGGGTAGGATAAATAGACACAGTCTCTTCCCTGGGGTCGGGGAGTCCAGAACAAAGAGGGCATGGGATTAGGATGAGAGGGGAAAGATATAAAAGAGACCTAAGGGGCAACGTTTTCACACAGAGTACCTGTATGGAATGAGCTGCCAGAGGAAGTGGTAGAGGCTGGTACAATTGCAACATTTAAAAGGCATCAGGATGGGTATATGGTTATGAAGGATTTGGAGGGATATGGGCCGGATGCTGGCAGGTGAGGCGAGATTGGGTTGAGATCTCTGGTTGGCATGGACGAGTTGGACCGAAGGGTCTGTTTCCATGCTGTATATCTCAATGACTCTATGACTGTTTGAACACAATTTTCCCCAACCTAGGATGGGAATAGCATTGGGAAGGAAAACTCCAAAATAAACATCACTCTCAGCTTCTCTTCAGCAGATTTATATATGATGTGAGCAGATATCCTCAGTTTGGGGGAGCTTAAATGTAGACAGACCCCAAGGTCTGGAGGAGTTGTATCCAAGGAGACAAGGGAGGAATTTACAGGGACTCTGACCCAAATCTTTAATTCCTCTCCGGCCACAGGGAAGGCGCCAGGGGTTTGGAGGGCAGTTGGTGTGTTTCCACCTTTCAAGAACAGTGGTAGGGATTGACCAGGAATAACAGAGCAGTGAGTGTTCATCAGTGTCAGGGCAACTATGAGAGAAAATTCTGACACAAAGAATTAATCTCCATTCTGAGAGGCAAGGTCTGATCATAAAATAAAACCTGAACGAACTGCAGAGCTGTAAATCAGCAATAAAAACAGAAATTGCTGGAAAAGCTCAGCAGGTCTGCAGCATCTGTGGAGAGAAATCAGAGTTAATGTTTGGGATCGACTGGCCCTTCCTCAGACCTGATGGTAGTTGGGAACATGTCAGCTTGTTGTGCAGATCCAAAATGGCGGCAGAGTAAGATGCTCCAGCCAGAACTCCTCTGCTCCACCTGTTCTTTTTTTCCATTTCTTTCTTCTTTTTTTTCTCCTTTTTCCCTTCTTCCTGATTTTTTTTCAACTGATGACTTCAACTTACCTGGAGCATGTATGGTGGTGGCATCTCGCTGGAGATGATGGCTAATGATCCTCTGGATATGGTTGTTGGTGGGATGGTAGGTAAGGACAATGGGAACCCTATCTCTGTTGGAGAGGGAAGAGAAGGGGTGCGGACTGAAGTACAGGAGATAGGTTGGACCCGCTGAGGGCCCTGTCAACAACCGAGCTGGGGAAGTCTTTGTTAAGGGGGATGGTGGCAAAGTTGGCATCATCGGAACATATGTGATGGAGATAGAGGAAGTTGGATAATGGAATACAGCCTTTGCAAGATACAGGATGTGAGGATGTATAGACAAGGTGTTTATGGTGGACATTGGTGGCTCGTCTATCCCATGAAATATAAAAAGAAATGTTAAGGAAGGGAAATGAGAAGTCAGAGAATCGGGGTATTTGTGTGTGTGTGTGTTTATGTGTATGTGTTTGTGTCTGTGTCTGTGTGTGCGTGTGTGTGTGTGTGTATGTGTGAGACTGTATGTGCGTGTGTTTGTTTGAGTGCCTGTGAGTGTGTATCTGCATCTGTGTGTGTGAGTCTTTGTGGTGTATCTGTGTGTGTGTCTGTCTCTGTCTGTGTGAGTCTGTGAGTGAGTGTGTGTATGTGTGGATATCTGTGTGTGTGTGTGTCTGTGTTTGTCAGTATGTTTGTGAGTGTGTGTGTATCTGTCTGTGTCTGTGTGTGTGCATGTCTGTGTGTGTGTGTGCATGTCTGTGTGTGGGTGTGTCTGTGTGTGTAAGTGTGTGTGTGTGTGTTTGTGAATGTGTGTGTGTCTATCTGTCTGTGTGTGTATTTGTGTGTCTGTCTGTGTGTGTGTGCGTGGCCACACACACACACACACATACACACACTTATTACACACACACACTCACACACATTTCACACACTGGGACTCGATTCCCCTCACTGACCTCTGCACTGGGACTCAGATAGGAAACATGCCTTTACATATTGAGGCAGAGATTATCAGAGCAGGGAGGGTCCTGTTGGAGCTCTACAGGCATTTGGATTGGCCACAGTTGGAGTATTGTGTGCAGTTCTGGTCACTGCACCAAGGGATGGATGTGATTTCACTGGAGGGAGGGGAAAGGACATTCACCAGAACATGGCTTGGGCTGCAGCAGTTTCGCTGTGAAGGGAGAGGCTGGATAAGCTCGGGCTGCTTTCTTTAGAGCAGAGATCGGGGTATATAAGACCAAGGGGGATGTGGATAGGGTGAATGGTAAGCTGTTTCCCACTTAGTCAGAGGGCAATAAACAAGGTGGTGTAATTTTAAGCTGAATGGCAAATGGTTTGGAGGGGACATGCCACCCAGAGGATGGTCGGGGCCTGTGCTGCATTGTCCAGGAGGGGAATTGTGTGAGAAATCCTCAAAACCTTCACAAAGTACTTGGACAAACACTGAAAGGTCATAACATTCACTATGGACTAAGTGCTGGGGACTGAGACTTGTGTTGCTTTCAGTGTAATTTTGGAGCAAAGGGGACATTTACCCTGTACAATGACATCAATTTGAATGTAAGGTTCTGATTTTTGTTTTGTCTTTGTTTTGAGAAAATGTGACCGAGTGGAAGTTCCAGCTGTTGGTGTGGTCGGTATCAGCTTCAGTTCTGTGTTAGAGTGCTCCACAGATAGAATTTCCCAAATCAGTGTGTAACTGGATTAACAAGGAAAGCTGTGGGATAACAGTGTGCAGTAGAACAGCTCTCAAGGAGCTCAACAACATGAGGTATTAAATGACTGAATAACCTCAGCAGAATGAAGGTCATCACTGAAAAGAATATCAAAAGATATTCAGATCTTGATGGGACTGATAGTGAGTGAAATAAGACAAATTGGAATGAACATTTGAGACCTAACAGGATCAGATTAATCCAGTCTTTGGGGTATTCAAATCCAGACGCAAATCTCAATGCAATCACATCATTAAAATAAACCTGTTGTCGTAACTTGTTTGTTAAAAATGATATTAAAAAGTTTGAAGATATAATCATGGTTTCCCAGTGGAGATACCACACAATATAAAACAAAGTCTCTGGAACTGTGTCAGCTCCATCTCCGAGAGAATTCTCCAATTCCAACAGATTGCCAGCAGCAGGAAGGGAAAGGTTGTGTCACAAACAACGAAATGCATCTTCTCAGGGAAAGGGTGAATCAGGTGTTTGACACCATCCTCGCTGTCATTGGTGTTCCTGGTAAGTCTTGTAACAACTTAGCTCATACAAAACTCTGCATTGAATCATCCTTATTCCTGTAGCCATTCCCCTCAACAATGAGTATACCGTTTTGGATACTGTTGAGGGGGGGAGGTGGGTATGACTTAACAGGGGAAAGCTGTTGGGCACCTGCTGCTCAGAAGGGAGGGGGGAAGAGGAGCAGAGCAGTAGTCATTGGGGACTCGATAGTTAGGGGGACAGATAGGAGGTTCTGTGGGGACAAGAAAGACCCAAGGTTGGTGTGTTGCCTCCTGGGTGCCAGGGTCCATGATGTCTCTGATCGTGTTTTTGGGATCCTTTGGGGGGAGGGAGAGCAGCCCCAAGTCGTGATCCACATTGGCACCAACAACATAGGTCGGAAGAGAGATGGGGACTGAAGGCAGAAATCCAGGGAGCTAGGATGGAAGCTTAGGGCTAGGACAAACAGAGTTGTTTTCTCTGGTTTGCTGCCTGTGCCACGTGCCAGTGAGGTGAGGAATAGGGAGAGAAAGGAGTTGAACACGTGGCTGCAGGGATGGTGCAGGAGGGTTTAGGGTTTTTGGATAATTGGAGCTCTTTCTGGGGTAGGTGGGACCTCTACAAGCAGGATGGTCTTCATCTAAACCAGAGGAGTACCAATATCCTGGGGGGGAAATTTGCTAAAGCTATTAAGGTGGATTTAAACTAATACAGCAGGGGGATGGGACCCAAAATTGTAGGACAGGTGCAGAAGAGGATGAGAGTAGGGAGTTCCCAAATCAAGTATCTGACATTGGCAAGTGAGAACCTGGCAAGTGAAGTGTGTGTACTTCAATGCGAGGAGCATCTGAAATAAAGTGGATGAACTGGCAGCTGGGTTGGTACCTGGGACTTTGATGTTGTGGCCATTATGGAGACATGGATAGAGCAGGGACAAGAATGGCTGTTGCATGTTCAGGGATTCAGATGTTTCAGTAAGAACAGAGAAGATGATAAAAGAGGGGGAGGTGTGGTATTGTTGATCAGGGACAATATTACAGTTGTAGAAAAGATGTTTGGGGACTCGTTAACTGAGGTAGTAGGGGTAAAGATTAGATACAGGAAAGGAGAAGTCACCAAGCTGGGAGTTTTCTATAGGCCTCCGAATAATCCTAGAGATATAGAGGAAAGGATAGCAAAAATGATTCTCGATAGGAGTGAGAGAGGCAGGGTAGTTGTCATGGGGGACTTCAACTATCCAAATATTGACTGGGATCACTACAGTATGAGTACTATAGATGGGTCAGTTTTTGTCCAGTGTGTATGCAGGAGGGCTTCCTGACACAGTATGTAGACAGGCCTACAAGGGGCGAGCCACTTTAGATTTAGTAATGGGTAACAAGCCTGGCCAGGTGTTAGATTTGGAAGTAGGTGAGTACTTTGGAGACAATGATCACAATTCTGTCAGGTTTACTTTAGTGATGGAAAGGGATAGGTGTACTCCACCGAGCAAGAGTTACAGGTGGGGGAAAGGAAATTACGGTGCAATTAGGAAAGATTTAGGAAGCGTAGAATGGGGAAGGAAACTGAAGGGGATGAGCACATTAAAAATGTGGAACTTATTCAAGGAAAAGCTCCTGTGTGTCCTAGATAAGTATGTACCTGTCAGGCAGGGAGGAAGATATAGAATGCGTGAGTTGTGGTTTACTAAGGAAGTGGAATCCCTGGTCAAGAAGAAGAAGGCTTATGTTAGGACAAAATGTGAAAACTCAGTTAGGGCGCTTGAGGGTTACAAGGAAGTCAGGAAAGACCTAAAAAGAGAGCTCAGAAGAGCCAGGAGGGGACATGAGAAGGTGTTGGCGGATAGGATCAGGGTTAACCCTAAGGCTTTCCATAGGTACATCAGGAATAAAAGAATGACGAGAGTTCAATTAGGGCCAATCAAGGATAATAGTGGGAAGTTGTGTGTGGAGTCAGAGGAGATAGGGGAAGCACTAAATAAATATTTTTCGACAGTGTTCACTATAGAAAATGAAAATGTTGGCGAGGAAGATACAGAGATAGTTGCATCTAGACTAGAAGAGATTGAGGTTCACAAGGAAGAGGTATTAGAAATACTGCAGAGTATGAAAATAGACAAGTCCCCTGGGCCAGATGGGATCTATCCTAGGATCCTCTGGGAAGTAAGGGAAGAGATTGCCGAGCCTTTGACATTGATCTTCAAATCATCATTGTCTACAGGAATAGTGCCTGAGGACTGGAGGATAGCAAATGTGGTTCCCTTGTTCAAAAAGGGTAGTAGAGACAACCCTGGTAATTATAGACCAGTGAGTCTCACTTCAGTTGTTGGTAAAGTGTTGGAAAAGGTTATAAGAGAAAGGTTTATAACCATCTAGAAAAGAATAATCTGATCAGGGATAGTCAGCACGGTTTTGTGAAGGATAGGTCATGCCTAACGAATCTTATTGACTTTTTGACAAAGTGACCAAACAGGTAGATGAGAGTAAACCGGTTGATGTGGTGTATATGAATTTCAGCAAGCCGTTCAATAAGGATCCCCACAGTAGGCTAGTATACAAAATGTGGAGGAATGGGATTGTGGGAGACATGGCAGTTTGGATCAGTAATTGGCTTGCTGAAAGAAAACAGAGGGTTGTAGTTGATGGAACATGTTCACCTTGGTGTCCAGTTGCGAGCGGTGTACCGCAAGGGTCGGTGTTGAGTCCACTGCTGTTCATCATTTTCATAAATGACCTGGATGAGGGCTTAGAAGGGTGGGTTAGTAAATTTGTGGACAACACTAAGGTGGGTGGAGTTGTGGATAGTGAGGAAGGATGTAGTAGGTTGCAGAGAGACATAGATAGGATGCAGAGCTGGGCTGAGAGGTGGCAAATGGAGTTTAATGTGAGCTGATACACTTTGGATGGAGTAATCGGAATGCAAAGTACTGGGCTAATGGTAAGCTTCTTGGGAGTGCAGATGAACAGAGAGATTTCAGTGTCCATGTACACAGATCCCTGAAAGTTGCCACCCAGATTGCCAGGGTTGTTCTGAAAGCATACAGTGCTTTGGCCTTTATTAATAGAGGGATTGAGTTCTGGTACCAGGAGGTTATGCTGCAGCTGTACAAAGCTCTGGTATGGCCACACTTGGAATATTGTGTACAGTTCTGGTCACCACATTGTAAGGAAGTGAAGCTTCGGAAAGGGTGCAGAGGAGATTTCCTAGGATGTTGCTGGTATGAAAGGAATATCTTACAAGGAAAGGCTGAGGGCCTTGAGGCTATTCTCGTTAGAGAGAAGAAGGTTGAAAGGTGACTTAATAGAGAAGTACAAGATAATCAGAGGGTTAGATAGGGTGGACAGGGAGAGCCTTTTTCCAAGTTGGGAACAGCAAACATGAGGGGACACAACTTTAAAGTGAGGGGAGGTAGGTATAAGACAGATGTCAGAGGTAGTGTCTTTACTCAGAGAGTAGTAAGGGTATGGAGTGCTTTGCCTGCAATGGTAGTAAGTTTAAGTGCATTTAAGTTGTCATTGGACAGGCATATGGACGTACATGGAATAGTGTAGGTGGGATGGGTTTCAGATTAGTATGACAGGGCGGCGCAACATCGAGGGCCGAAGGGCCTGTCCTGCGCTGTAATGTTCTATGTTCTATCAACAATTGATAATAATATATTTCCGTTTAGGAAGGCAAATCCCACTGTCAGACAATAGTGTCCTCACTGACTGAGTTTAAAGTGAATAGTTTGTCAGTTCGGAGGCTCCTCAGTAATGTGCAGCATTGTGTGTTTCCCTATACTGTGCAGAATGGGTTTATACTGAGGCCACATTGATGGGGTTTGACTGAACACCGGCCCTGGCTGGTCTAAAAAGGGTTTCGGAAGACCACCCTCTCTCTGTGGTAGTTCACAGCCTGCTATCGGTCAGATGGGTTTTGTAACAACCCACCTCGCAGTGACACCTGGTGTTTCCCATTCCTTGATGGAAAGGGATTGTGTTGGTGGATCTTGCTCAGGCAGCTCGCTCCAAATGGGAGCCCAGAGACAACAGGGCAATGGGTGGATTCAGCAGGTCATTAGGAATGAGGAGACATTGGGGGCTGCAGATAGAGCGTGGTGCTGGAAAAGGCACAGCAGGTCAGGCAGCATCTCAGGAGGAAGGGAGTCAAGGTTTCAGGCAGGACTCTTCTTCAGGACAGTTACAGTGACCAATGTTGCATGAATTCAGGTTTTATTTGCTGAAGGCTGTGCTGTACCATCGTGGACAGGTGGGCAGAGTTAGGTCAAATGTTGAAGTTTTTCTGATTGTACCAGGTTGGATACTCACCACAATGTGATTGGATTCACTGCTGAATTACCTTCATGGTTCAGATCATCAGGATGTTCAGTCCTGTGCATGAGGGAGAGACTCAATGCCCTATCATTTGTTCATCCATAGTATAGAGCCCATCCTTCCTGGACACTGTGGGGTGATTCAGTGCCCTGATATAGAATTCTAGAGGCAAACTGAACAGACTCCAAAACCAAATACAGAAATTTTGCGATCAATGTCCATGTTAGGTATCTGCTATTTTTTGTTTTCCTGATCCCAGGTGTCTTTGTATGGATGCTGTGGGCTTATGGGAAATGTCAGCCAATTAGATTAACCTGTAAAGCAGCTGCGGAACCAAAACCACCTTGAGTACATGACTGTGTTTCTGTGAGTAATCTGCTCCTCATGTTCTTCCCTATGTCCTTTAAATGTGCAAATGATTCATTTAGAGAGTGTTTGCTGATGTGGTTCAGATTCTTTAAACTTCATATAACATGGAACAACAATTATCTTTGTGTCATTACCTACAGTCTAGGCTCAGGCACAAAGAATGTTTGATTAATAACTTAAAATCGATTTTTTCCTTTCTCTTACAGTATGTCTAGTGGTGATTATAATCTTAGCTCGGGGCAAATGTGGTCTTTCTACATGCAGCACTCGTTATCTGGTGGCCATGACAACATCAGATCTACTGTTCATTGTTTTTTGTATCATCCTTCACCGATTTCAACGTTATTATTATCCACTGTGTTTCCTGCAAATCACTCCTGTTTGTGGTGTTCTCTATGTCCTCAACCGCTTGAGCATTGATTGTTCTGCATGGTTCACCATTGCTTTTTCCTTTGATCGATTTGTTGCCATTTGTTTACATGAGATGAAAATGAAGTATTGCACAGGAAAAACTGCAATGAGGGTTCTCACAACAATCTGCATCTTCTTTTGTTTAAAGAACATTCCCAACTCCTTTGTGTATAAACCTGGAAAAATGATCAAAGATGTTCCATGGTACTGTTATACCAGGTCTAGTTATTATGATGACCCTCGGTGGATAGGTTTTAGATATTTTGAGACTTTTTTAACACCAATGTTCCCATTCACTTTTATTGTCTTTATCAACATTCTGACTGTCAGACATATCTTCGAGGCCATTAAGGTGCGGAAGGAACTGAGAGGTCAGAGAAAAACAGAGAATGATCCAGAGGTAGAGAGCAGGAAGAATTCTGTGATTTTACTCTTTGCCATATCTGCCAGCTTCATACTTCTCTGGTTGTTGCATATTTTATATTTCTTTAATGCTGGTTATTCCTTGGATTCTGTTTCTTTTGGTCTCTTTGTTCAGATTGGATATATGCTGAGGAACTTAAGTTGCTGCACAAATGCACTTATTTATGTGGTGACACAGAAACATTTCAGAGACCAGTTAAAGTATACCATGACATATCCAGTTAGAACAATAATTCAATTGGTGAATCAATCCAAGTAACTGAGAGCCAACATTAGGTGCAGCAGATAACGGAAGGAGGAGTCCACGTGAGGAATGGACCGAAAGGAGAAGGAGGAGCAGCAACATGATAACTCTCCTTTCCTAATGGTCAAGGAATGACTCCATCTGAGGAGCAAAATGACAGAGACTGGAGATGTAAAGCCAGTGTAAAGTGCTGTTAGTAATCAGCAACAATTAGTAGGAAGTGGAAGAACAAAAGTAAAACCCAAAAGATGAATTAGATATGCACAAAAGTGACAATCATGTCAAGTAATCTGTTCTCAGTGAGTGAAGTGGGTAGAAAAATAAATGATATGGAGTAAGGTGATTATTAGATGAGATGAGATTAGATTCCTCAGAGTATGGAAGCAGGCCATTTGGCCCAGCAAGTCCACACTGACCCTCTGAAGAGTAACCCACCCAGACCCATTCTCCTATATTTACCGCTGACTAATGCGCCTAACACTTTGGGCAATTTAGCATTACCAATTCACCTGACCCGCACATCTTTGGATTGTGGGAGGAAACTGAAGCACCCTGATGAAACCCATGCAGACACGGGGAGAATGTGCAAACCCCACACAGACAGTTACCTGAGGCAGGAATGTAATCTCTCACTGCGGGCCAGAGAGGGAAATGCAACGACAGGCTCCTGTCCACTCTTCCTCACTGAATACTCTGAGCCACACATCTGGGCAAATTCACAAAAACATGAGAAGTTTAAAAGAGGAAATAGAATAGTGTCAGAACTCTGTGTCTTTTGCACATTTATTTACAACAATAACATACTTTGTTTCCATTCAATTCCTCACACTAAACATAGAACACAGAACATTACAGCACAGGACAGCTCCTTCAGCCCTCGATGTTGGTGAGTATACTACTGTTGCAGGCAGGGTTTTCCATGGCCCTACTACTCTCTGAGTAAAGAAACTACCTCGGACATCTGTCCTATACCTGTCACCCTCAATTTAGAGCTATGTCCCCTCGTATGAGCCATTGCCATCTGAGGAAAAGGGCCCTCACTGTCTACCTTACCTAACTCTCAGATTATCTTATATGTCTCAATTAGGTCACCTCTCAACCTTCTTGTCTCTCATGAAAACAACCTCAAGTCCCTCAGCCTTTCTTCATAAGACCTTCCCTCCATTGCAGCAATCCTAGTAAATTTTCTCTGAAACCTTTCCAAAGGTCTCACATCCTTCCTATAATGCGACGACCAGAACTGTACAGCATTCCAAGTACAGTCGCACCAGAGTTTTGTACAGCTGCAACATGACCTCGTAGTTCCAAAACCCAATCCCTCGACCAATAAAACCTTACACAGCATATGCCTTCTTTACAACCTTATCAACCTGGGTGGCAACTTTCAGGGGTCTTTGTGTATGGACACCGAGATCTCTCTGCTCATTTACACTACCAAGAATCTTATCATTAGGCCAGTACTCTTTATTCCTGTTATTCCTTCCAAAGTGAATCACCTCACACATTCCCACACTAAACTCCATTTGCCACCTCTCAGCCAGCTTTACAACTTATCCATGTCCCTCTGTTACCTGCAACATTGTTCGGCACTGACCACAACTCCATCGACGTTAGTGGTAGCCATAAATTTACTAACGCACCCTTCTGTGCCCTCTTCCAGGTCGTTTATAAAATGACAAACAGCAATGGACTCAACACAGATCCTTGCAATACACCATTCGTAACTGAACTCGAGGATGAAAATTTACCATCAACCACCACCCTCTGTCTTCTTTCAGCTCGCCAATTTCTGATCCAACTCGTTAAATCACCCTCAATCCCATGCTTCCATATTTAGTGAAATAGCCTACCCTGGGGAACCTTATCAAACGCCTGACTGAAATCCATGTACATCGCATCAACCCCTTTACCCTCCTCCATCAGTTTGGTCACCTTCTCAGTTTGGGCAGCATGGTGGCTCAGTGGTTAGCACAGCTGCCTCACAGCACCAGGGTCCTAGGTTCGATTCCAGCCTGGGGCGACTGTCTGTGTGGAATTTGCACATTCTCCCCGTGTCTGTGTAGGTTTCCTCTGGGTGCTCTGGTTTCTTCCCACAGTCCAAAGATGTGCAAGTCAGGTGAACTGGCCATGCTAAATTGCCCATAGTGTTAGGTGCATTAACCAGAGGGAAATGGGTCTGGATGGGTTACTCTTCAGAGGGTCGGTGTGGACTTATTGGGCCGAAGGGCCTATTTCCACACTGTAGGGAATCTAATCTATAACTCTCCAAAGTTCCATAACAGTACAACAGCAAATAAAACAGTAATTGCTACTCCTGCAATCGAGGAAATCACCTCAAACACCTAAAACATCTCAAAAATGGAGCAACTGTTACAGCCAGAAATCTTAGCAGGACTTATACACTTAACAGTAAGGTCCTAGGGAGTGTTACTGAACAAAAAGACCTTGGAGTGCAGGTCATAGCTCCTTGAAAGTGGAGTCACAGTTAGATAGGATAGTGAAGGTGGTGTTTGTTATGCTTCCCTTTATTGGTCAAGAGTATAGAGTACAGGAGTTGGGAGGCTATGTTGCAGATGTACAGGTTAGGCCACTTTAGGAATATTGGGTGCAATTCTAGTTTCCTTCCTATCGGAAAGATGTTGTGAAACTCGAAAGGGTTCAGAAAAGATTTACAAGGATGTTGCCAGGGTTGGAGGATTTGAGGTATAGGGAGAGGTTGAATAGGCTAGGGCTGTTTTCCCTTGATGCTGAGGGGTGATCTTATAGAGGTTTATAAAATCATGAGGGGCATGGATCGGTTAAGTAGACAAGGTATTTTCTCGAGAGTGGGGGAGTCCAGAACTTGAGGGCATAGATTTAGGCTGAGAGGGGAAAGATATAAAAGAGACATAAGAGGCAACTTTTTCACTCAGAGGGTGGCATGTGTATGGAATGAACTGCCAAAGAAGTGGTAGGGACTGGTACAATTGCAACATTGAAAAGGCATCTGATTGGGTATATGAGCTAGGTGCTGGCAGGTGGGACTAGACTAAATTGGGATATCTGGTCAGCACGGATGAGTTGGACCGAAGGGTCTGTTTCCGTGCTGTTTCTCGATAACTCATTAACTCAATAAAGGAGAAGTAGCAATGACTTGCCTTTCACAAAACCGGATTGATTATGCCTAATCAATTTATTCCTTTCCAAATGACTATAAATCCTATCTCTTGTAAACTTTTTGAACACTTTACCCACAGTGAAATAAGGAGGAGAAAGTGAGGACTGCAGATGCAGATGAATTGATGTTTCAGGCATAAGCCCTTCTTCAGGAATGAGGAGGGTGTACCAAGCAGGCTAAGATAAAAGGTAGGGAAGAGGGACTTGGTGGAGTGGCATTGGGAATGCGATAGGTGGAAGGAGGTTAAGGTGAGGGTGATAGGCCGGAGAGGGGCTGGGGGCAGAGAGGTCGGGTAGAAGATTGCAGATCAAGAAGGTGGTGCTGAGTCCGAGGGATTTGACTGAGACAAGGTGGGGGGAGGGGAAATGAGGAAGCTGGAGAAATCTGAGTTCATCCCTTGTGGTTGGAGGGTTCCTAGGCGAAAGATGAGGCGCTCTTCCTCCAGGCGTCGTGTTGCCATGGTCTGGCGATGGAGGAGTCCAAGGACCTGCATGTCCTTGGTGGAGTGGGAGGAGGGGTTAAAGTGTTCAGCCACGGGGTGGTTGGGTTGGTTGATGCGGGTGTCCCAGAGGTGTTCTCACAAACATTCCGCAAGTAGGCAGCCTGATAGTTTCCCAGATTGTGTAGTAACAAGATCCCACTAACATATGTCACAGCAAGAAGCAAAAACTGAAGAGAAAGATGAAGGAGTTGAGGTTCAGTTGGTGGATACCCTGTTTGATGTGATGGTGCAGAAAAACCTGACCAGGCAGAGGGTCAGACAGAAGCGTTTAGTCTGGAAAGGCTACGGGACTTGCAACAGCAAGACAAGGCAATAAAAGATATATGTGTGGATGTATTCTCCAAAAAGCATTCAGAGTGTATTCCTGAGGGTTATTATCTGACAAAACAGAATCCTCAGAGGGAAATGGAGACCACGGCAGGTTAGTGCAGAGGAGAAATGGGCCAAAGTGCACCCGTTTGTGTTGCCGGTAGAATACAGACAGGAAGTGTGACGGTGAGCACATGAACTACCTGTAGGAGGTCACCGAGGGGTATGAAAGATTCAGGCTAAGGTACAAAAACATTTTTATTGGCCTGGAATGCACAAGGATGTGGTTAACGTTTGCTGTACGTGTCATACATGCCAAATGGTAGGGAAGCCCCAGGCAGGAACAAAACCAGCCCCTCTGTTGCCAATTCCCTTTCGTGTGGGTTGTAATTGATTGTGTAGGTCCCCTCCGGAAAACTAAAAGTGGGCACCAGTATACGTTAACCATAAAGGATGTGTCTACCAGATTTCCGGAGGCAATTCCATTATGGAGTATCAAGGCAAATAAGGTGGGAGAAGAGTTAGTAGCTTTGTTCACACGGTATGGGCTACCCAGAGAGATTCAGTTGGATCAAGGGTCACATTTTACTGCTAGGCTGTTTAAGGAGGTTCGGTATACAGCACTTTAATCCCAGTGAATATCATCCTGGATCCCAGGGAGCTTTAGAAAGGTGGTATCAGACCTCGAAGACCATGTTGACAAGATACTGTCAGGATTACCCGAATGACTGGGGTAAAGGTATCCCATTCATATTGTTTGCCCGAAATAAATCTATTCATTTTACTCCCTTCGAGTTAATATTCCACATGAAGTGAGAGGCTGTTTGAAATTAATCAAAGAGAAATTGACAGGACCGAAGTCATAGATCTCACACTTAGATTATGTATCAGAGCTGATGAAGAGACTAAATTGAGTTGATGATTTAGCTAAGCAGCACGTAAAGAGGGCACAGCATAGAATGAAATAGGTGGAGATTAAAAACTCTGAGACTCAGATATTTTCTCGAGGGGATGATGTGTTAGTATTGTTACAAGCAATCGGCGATCCCTTCAAAGCCAGATTTAGGGGACCTATCAGATTGAGAAAACGATGAGTCAGTTGATCTATTTAGTAAAGATGCCAGATAAAATAAAGACTGTACTGGGGATGTCATGTGAACATGTTGAAACCTCATTATGCTCGAGAGAAAGAACGGGAGAAACGGGTGTCAGTTACTGCCCCTGCACAGTGAGGAATCAAATCTGGGTATTATGAATTTTGATGTGTCTCAAAATGTGTTAAAAAATGAACAAGTCCTCAAGGAATTGGACAGGTTAGTGAGCTGTCGGTCTCAGGAACACAGAACGCAGTTGAAAGGTTTGTTCCTGCAGTTTGATGACATATGTAGGAATCGGATGGGGAGGACTAATCCTCTTGTACATGAAGTGGACATCGGGAATACTGTTCTGATAAAACAACACCCCTATTGGCTTAATCTTTTCAAAGCCTGACAGGTCCAGATGGAGGTAGAGGCCATGCTTGACAAGGGCAGCATTGAACAGAGCCAGAGTGAGTGGAGTTTGCTGATCGTCTCAGTTCCCAGACCAAGCGGGACTCAATGATTTTTTGTCGATTATCGGAAGGTGAACAACGTTACAAAATCGGATTCATTCCAGACAAGCCAATTACATCACAAAGTTAGACTTACTGCGTGGTTACCTTTGTCAGAGACGGTGATAGAAATTTCTGTGTTTGTAACCCCAAATGGGCTACATCAATTCAAGGCGATGCCTTTTGGAATGAACAATGCACCCACCACATTCCAAAGACTCCTGAACAAAGCTGTGGCTGGGTTAACAGACTGTGCAGTCTACGGGGACGATGTAGTGATCTTTAGTAAGTCCTGGAAAAGGCACATGGTACAGTTGGCAGAACTCTGAATGACTACGAGAAGCAAAACTGGCAACAAACTTCAACAAAACTGAATTTGCGAAAGCAGAGGTGACATTCTTGGGATGTAACATCAGTCATGGAAGGTTGACCCCCCCCATGGAATGCAAAGATGAAGGCCATCAAGGAATTTCCACAACCAAGCTCGAACAAAGAGGTGCAACAATTCTCGGGACTAAGCGGATTCTATCAGAAGTTAGTTCCGAACTTCACCAGTGTAGTGGCACTGTTTACCAATTTGCTGAAGAATACCACAGCGTTTTGGTGTGCAGAACAATGCCAGGAGGCATTCAGCCATTTCAAAGCAATATTAACCATCACACAGTTTTAGCGACACCAAACCTTTCAAATCCTTTCAAAGTTGCCATCGATGCTCGTGACAGAGGAGTTGGAGCTGTACTGCTACAGGAAGATAAGGATGGGATTGAACTGCCAGGTGGTTACTTTTCAAAGAAACTCAACACCCACCAGAGAAAATACTTTATGTTCGAAAAAGAACAATTGAGTTTGGTCCTGGCCTTACAACATTTTAATGTGGATATCACAAACAATGTGTCAGAAACGGTTGTGCACACGGATCACAATCCTCTTTTATTCTTCGAAAGCTTTAAAGACAAGGAAATTAGACTATTTCATTGGAGTCTTATGTGACAGACTTTTGATTTAAAAATCGTACATGTTCCGGGTCATAAGAATGTAATCACAAATGCGGTATCGCGGATTTAACTGATAATGTATTGGTATCTATTCAATGTTTTATATATATATTTGGGAAGAAGTTAATGTGAACTTTGGTCAAAGTCATATGTATGTCACGGTAAAGTGGTTAAGAAATAGAAAAAAAATGAAGCCATCTTTTCATTATGATGGTTCATTTTTTTCTCAAGGGGGAGATGTTCCAAGGTATCCCCAAGGATACTGGAACCCCTCTGGTTCAGGTGTACACCATCCTGTCTGTAGAGGTCCCACCTACCCCAGAATGAGCCCCAATTATCTAGGTATCCAAAACCCTGCCTCCTGAATCATCCCTGTAGCAACGTGTTCAATTCCTCTCTCTCCCTATACCTTGCCTCACCAGCACTTGGCATGGGCAACAAACCAGAGATAACAACTCTGTTTGTTCTAGCTCCAAGCTTCCACCCTAGCTCCCTGAATTTCTGCCTTAAGTCCCCACTCCTTTCCCTATGTCGTTAGTGCCTATGTGGACCACACCCTGGGGCTGCTCCCCGTCACCCTCAAGGGGGTCCTTCTGGGTGACACAGTGACTTCGTAGTTAGCACTGTCACCTCACAGCACCCGGGACCCTGGGTTCGATTCCAGCCTTGGCCGACGGTCTGTGTGGAGTTTGTACATTCTCTCTGTGTCTGCATGGGTTTCCTCCAGGTGCTCCAGTTTCCTCCCACAATCCAAACATCTGCGGGTTAGGTGAATTGGCCATGCTAGTTTGGCCATATTTTTCAGGGATGTGTAGGTTGGGTACATTAGTCAGGGGTAAGTATAGGATAATAGGGTAGGGGAATGGGTCTGGGTGGGTTACTGTTTGGAGGATCAGTGTGGGCGCGTTGGACAGAAGGGCCTGTTTCCACACTGTAGGAATTCTATGATTCGATGATTCCGAAAACATGATCTGAGACATCGGGAACCCTGGCATCTGGGAGGTAACACACCAACCATGAGTCTCTCTCGTTCCCACAGAACCTCCTGCCTTTCCCCCTAACTATGGAATCCCCAATGACTATGCTCTGCTCATCCTCCCGCTCCTTTCTGAGCAACAGGGACAGACTCGGTGTCAGATACCTGCACCCCATGGCTTACCCCTGGTAAGTTGTCCCCCCAACAATATCAAAATGGTCTGCTTGTCATTGAGGGGAATGGCTGCAGGGGACCCCTGCACTGCCTGCTAGTTCCCTTTCCATCCCCTGACTGTAACACATCAGCCCTTTTACCTGAGGTGCAACTACCTCCTGTAACTCCTTTCATTAACTCCCCCGCCTCCGGAATGATCCAAAGTTCATCCAGCTCCAGCTCCAGGTCCCTAAAGCGTTTTTCAAGCAGCTGCAGTTGGATGCACTTCCCGCAGATGGAGTCAGCAGGATGTTATGACACGGGATAAACCCCTCTGTTAATTTAAACCTGACACACAGAGATGCTCACCTCTTGCTGTAACCTGTTAAATTTCAAGAGGCAAAGGACCATCCCAGTTTTCACTACTTCAAATAAAAATTAACAATTTTATTCTTTAAGTTTAACAGAGAACATTAGACAACTATTGACAACTCCTTTTTCTTAAACCTGTCTTTTATCGCCCACTCTACAATACTGGGCTGATAAAAAAAACTCGATGAAGTTTAAAAAAAATCACAATTCAAAACCAGTCAGCTTTGCC
Organism: Hemiscyllium ocellatum; assembly: GCF_020745735.1. Classification (NCBI taxonomy): domain Eukaryota; kingdom Metazoa; phylum Chordata; class Chondrichthyes; order Orectolobiformes; family Hemiscylliidae; genus Hemiscyllium; species Hemiscyllium ocellatum. The sequence continues at coordinate 583,168 of NW_026867471.1, read as the reverse complement.
GATTCTCCTTTGTAGATTTTCCTCTGTAGATTTTTCTAGGTTGGCTGTTCCTCGGTCTTCTGCACAGCTTTTCTTACGGACAGGTACCTGTCAGAGAGCGATTCGATGAGCAGTCTATTCTTATTGGTGTTCATGGCAGTGCTCCCCTAACTGTTCAAAATGTTTGGTTTTATCCCCCAAAACATCAGATCATTTCATTGGTGTGATGTTATCAAAACGCTAAATTCAAATTCGATTGGATTTTGGTGACTGGGGCAGAATTTAAACGGATTGGCTGAATTTGAAATTGTTTTTGTTCCATGGCAATGCAACTGCAGCTATTTGTTTCAACCAAGTGTTACATTTTTAAATTGTTCAGGACACTCTGTGCTTTCAGTCAGGCCTTGCTAGCTTCCTCTCTCTCTTGAAGGTACAGGACACACCTATACATTCATAACAAGGGAATGTGTGGTGTCCTTTCCCTCCCACATTCTGCAGGAGGAACATTCAACTGCCCTAACTGCCATTCCCACTATTCTAAATTCCCAAAGAGGCTATTGAAAATTATTTTAATAAAATTAGTTACCTTACCAATTCAGCACACAGAACCTTGTTTTGGTGAGAGGAGGATGATGGGTAGGAGACACCACCTAAGTAGTGTTTCGGGGAAGCCAAGCACCCAAATATATTACTACACTCACTCAGCAGTCCCATGTCCGTTCCTGCTCAGTCTGTGCTCCGCCTATTCACGAGGTCAGTTTTTAAAGCAGAAACATATCTCCCAGCAGCCCCCGCTCCTCTCTCCCTCTCTCCTCGCTGCTCCTGAAAAACAGAGGCCTGACTCTTGAGGTAAGTCCCTTGAGGCAAGTTGGTTCCTGACAATCGCAAGTTGAGATTTTTTACATTGATCAAAAGGAAAACCTAAAGACAAAAGGAATTTGATCAGTTTGAAAATAGATGTGGCTGCAGCGTTTCAAGCCGGAATCCACGGGGAGGCCACTGGCTCTTCCTCTCTTCCCAGGGGTTCCAGATGCAGTGGAGTCAGAGGGTTTTTTTAAAACAAACTCCTTCCAGTGACTGTAAGAAAACAGATTCGCTGCTGCAGCTCAAGAGGAGACTCAAGGTTCGGGAGAGGGAAGCAGCCTGGATCAGACCAGGAACATGTGACACTGGGAATAACAACAGGCCACCCATAGAACTATAGTGGGTGGCACAGTGGCACAGCGGTTAGCACTGCTGCCTCACAGCGCCAGAGACCTGGGTTCAATTCCTGCTTCAGGTGACTGACTGTGTGGAGTTTGCACATTCGCCCCGTGTCTGCGTGGGTTTCCTCCGGGTGCTCTGGTTTCCTCTCACAGTCCAAAAATGTGCAGGTCAGGTGAATTGGCCATGCTAAATTGCCTGTAGTGTTAGGGGTATCGGTGGGTCAGTGTGGACTTGTTGGGCCGAAGGGCCTGTTTCCACACTGTAAGCAACCTAATCTAAACTATCAAACTCCTTAAGATACTCAATAGAGGAGAGTGACCTCGAGACTGCCTAATGGGGAATGCAGGTTGGCACGGAGGATATAGGACATAGTTTGTGGTCACTCCTCAGGAATGTTTTAAATTTAGAGATTTTGATTTCTTAAATGTAGCCATTACACACCTTCTAAACTCCATTTGGATATTTTTAAAAAATACTACCTATTTTTTACCTGTAACCTTGCAAATGACAACTTCTTGAACAAACATTGAGCCAGCCCAGTCCAGGTGTGCCAGGCCATGCCATTTGCCTGAGCCCAAGGCTCCAGAGAAACCAGGTACCAATGAAGCCATGCTACTTAGCATGAAGGACATGATGGAGGATTTACAGGCCGAAATCATTCCCAAGTTTGAATCTATAATTTGAGAGAGGGTGAGGAAGGAGGTAACAGCTGCTCTGAAGGTGTTGGAGGAAAACGGTTCTTCACAATGTCGGAGTATTTTGAACCAGGAACATTTGGCTCATGAGCATGATAACCAGATAACTAACCTCCAAGCTAATGTTATCTGCTACGATTGAATCTCTGACGAAGAAATGTGAAGACTTGGAGACCTGCTCCAGGAATAATATTCGACTTGTGGGTTTACCCAAAGAATTGGAGGATCCTCATCCAACAGAATTTAGGGCCTGACTTTTACAGGACTTGCTCAGACTTGAGGCTAAACCCGTGTTGGACGAGGGCCATCGTACACTGCTTGCTAACCTGAAAGAAGGCGAGTTACCTCGCCCGATGGCTGTCAGGGTGCACCAGATTCAAGTGAGAAATCACATTCTGCGCTGTGCTGGAGTAGCTTCTCCCCTTGTATATAATGGAAAGAGGGGAGACATTTTTCCTGATTTCACCCAACTGTGGCGAAGCAGCGTGCAGCTTTTGCCAAGGTAAAGAAGGAGCCTCACTCATCTCTAACATTAAATTTGGCCTTCGTTACCCAGCGATATTACATATCATCTTGCCGAGCAGAGTAACACATAGGCTTGATGACCCTGGTCGGGCAATGGACCTTGTGAATAAAAACCTTAAAAAGACTGCAGTTCCAGAGCCAGTTTGATGTTTGGGCCTAACTAGGTCAGTTAGACATTAGCTTTATGCTACTACGGACAAAGACTGCATTTCCCACTGGGGAGATTAAAATGGACGGTATGCTGTGCTTACAGACCTGGATTTGGTTTCTTGTTACATTTGACCTCATCCACCAAGAAGTACATGTTTCCTTACTCAAGACTTTTTTTTCGAGAGGTTGCACTATTAGTACCAAAGAATGTAGAGTTTAATTGTTTAATTAGATACAGGAACTATTTTTATTACATTTACTCATTTTTGCTTCACAGTTTTTGAACAGTTAACTTTTACATTCCCTGAGGTGGCGTTGTAGTTTGCTTGAGCTACAAAACACGACAGTTTTTTTTAACTGTGGGGGAAGAGAGCACGTACTCATCTAGAGGGGGCTTATGCTGGGAGGGGGAGGGGTTGGTAGGCAGGTATTCCATTTGGGGGGTTACTATTATGGGGGTTGGTGGAGTTTGTTTTGTTCTGATGGGGGTAGGGAGGAGGGGTGTGACACATACCTCACCTTTGCAAGGTTTACTCTTGTTTATCTATGATAGCACATTTGGGATTTTATGGTGAGTATTACACATGACACAGCTAATGATTCACTGCCCTTGGTAGGTGGGATATTAAATTTGCCAGTCTGAATTGCAAAGGCCTGAACAACCCAATCAAACACACTAAGGTTTTACATTATTTACACCATCTTAATGCCCAGATAAGTTACTTACAAGAAACCCACTTGAAAAATAAAGACAGTCCAAAGTTGAAATGAGGTTGGATTGGACAAGTGCATTTTTCCTCCTTTTCTGGCAAATCTAGAGGAGTTGCTAATAAGTATGTAAGTTAGGTCACTGAGCTTAAAGGTTTGCTTTCAGATGTTTCATCACCATACTAGGCAACATCATCAGTGAGAGTCTCTGGTGAAGTGCTGGCTGTATGTCCCACCTCTCTATTTAGAGATCTTGGTTACTTCAGGTGGGTGATGTCATTTCCAGTTTTGTTCAAGGGAAGGTAGATCGAGTCTAACTCGATGCATTTATTGATAGAGTTCTCGTTAGAATGCCATGCCTCTAAGAACTCTTGTATGTGTCTTTATTTTGCCTGTCCTGGTATATGTGTGTTGCCCCAGTCAAAGTGGTGTCCTTCTTTGTCTCTATGTATAGAAACTAGTGATAGTGGGTCATGTCTTTTGGTGCCCAGTTGGTGTTCATGTATCCTGGTGCCAAATTTCCTGCAAGTTTGTTTGATGAAGTATTGCCACCTATTGGTAAGTTTCAGTATCTGCAAGTAGAGCATTTGCCTTTTTACAATAGGCAGTTTTTTTTCAAGTAACAGTCATGTGTCCATGGTCTGCAGGTAGGATAACCATGTTTTTCTCCTTTTTAAGTTTTTGTAAGGCTTTATTTTCTTGAGCATTAAGTGTGCTTCCTTCCTTTTATCGGCCTAATGTCAGTGCAATAGCTTGTCTTATGGTCTGCTATGTTTCCTCTAAAAGACCTTTTTTTAAAAGTAGATTCAAATGCTGTGAGGAAATCCTTTTTACTCATGTCTTTGTAATTTAACCCTCTGACTAGGACTGCTTTTTCTGTATCGGTAAATGGATGGTCTGAAATATTTTCTATCCAAACATCAGTTTTGTATGAAATGAATTTTTGTGTGAGTTTATCTAACTTATCTTGAAGTACAAGTTTATTTTTCTGTGTTTACTGTTTAAAGCTTATGCTTCATTCTAATGCATTTGTCCATTCAGAGACTCTCTCTGATGATATTACCCAGTATGGAGACAAAATGTCTGAAAACAAACCTTCAAGCTCAGTGAGCTAACGTACGGACTTAGCATCAAGATAAGCTGCAAATCTTCTCAGAAAAAGGAGTTGCTTTTTTTTTTACATAAATTTATTCATTCCATCCATGCTAAGACTGGGTCTGACTCTACTGGCAGATTTATTATTATTACTGGGCAGAGTTTTGACATTGATGTAATCTTGGCCAATTGGTTATGCTCCCATCTGGGACAATGAGGCTTTTTTCAGACATTGCAGTATTACCGGATATTCACACCCGTTAATCTTAGGAGGAGATTTTAATTGTTGATTGAATCCTCCCTTAGACCGTTCTTCCTCTGTTCCAAGTGCCCAGCCCAAATCTGCTAAAATAACTTTTATGGAGGAGTTGAATGCTGTTGATTCCTGGCGGTTCTTTGATCCCTCGAAAAAGGAATTTTGTTTTTGCATGTCCTCCAGACTTTTACATGTATTGATTTTTCCTGGTGGATGACGGACTGCTCACATCCATTTCTGGTTGCAAATATGATTCCATTGTTTTATCAGACCATGCACCTGTCTCAATGAATGTTCGTTTTCACAAGTTCCTTAATACATGACCACCTTAGTGTCTCAATACACACTTCCTCTCAGAGGAAGATTTTGTTAATTTTGTCTCTCAGCAGATAGATTTTCCAAAAGAAAAGATAATTACCCCATCTAGTACAGCTTCCATGCTGTGGGAAATCCTGAAGGCATTCACCAGGGGTGAAAAAATTTCTTATGCAGCACATAATAATAGACTTAGGAAAGAGAAAATGGCATGGTTAGCAGAGTGGCGGTCTCTATTAGACTCTCTTTTTGCAATCTCTAAGTCTTTAGAAGTATCTCAAGAATGTATTTCCCTCCAGGCTGAGTATGGTGTTGTAATGTCACAATACACCACCAAGCTTTTACTTCACTCTAGGTCTATATTTTATGAACAAGGAGATGGAACTAGGAAATTGTTAGCACGTCAGTTGCACCAAATGTCCTCATCTCAATTAATCCCATAAATTAAGGCTAATTCATGTATCCTGTCAGACCCATTAGAAATCAACAAGACATTGAAGGAATTTTACATTTCACTTGATTCATCTGGATATTCTTCTGCTGCAGCAGATTTTGATCCCTTTTTTGATAAGATTAACATTCCTACAATTGATCAAAATGTGGCAAAGGAATTGGACCAACCAATCACAGCAAGAGAACTTGAGGCTGCGGATAGATCACTACAAAGTGGGAAAAGTCCTGGAACCGACGGTTTTCCGGCCAGGTTTTATAAAATATTTCGCAAGAAGCTGGCTCTGCTTTTGGTAGATGTGTTTGTTGAAGCATTTAATTCTGGCTGTCTTCCTCAAACTTTAACTCAGGCATCAATTTCTTTGCTTTTAAAGAAAGGCAAAGATTCCTGACTGTGTGGTTCATATCGTCCTATAAGTCTGCTCAATGTTGACTTTAAATTATTGTCAAAGTTATTGGCCCACGGTTTGGAAACCATCCTTCCACCTTTCATATCCTTGGATCAAACTGGATTTATTCGCAACAGGCACTCCTTTTTTAATCTTAGCGGGTAATTTAACATTGTTTATAATTCTCCCCATCCACCCTCCCTGTGGCTTTGATATCTTTAGATGCTGAAAAAGCCTTTGATAGAGTGGAATGGAATTAACTTTTTTTTATTTTGGAGAAATTTGACTTTGGGGAAAAATGTATCTCTGGGATCAAACTACTCTATGCATCACCACAGGCCTCTGTTAGGACCAATGACATGAATTCTGATGATTTCTACCTTTATTGTTCCACTAGACAAGGTTGTCCTTTAAGTCCACAGCTGTTTGCTGGTGTTATTGAACCTCTGTCTATTGCTTCACAGACCCCTCCTGATTTCTCTGGCATTACTAGAAATGGTGTGGAGTTGAAGGTTGCCTTCTATGCAGGTGACCTTTTGCTATTTATCTCCAACTTATCTCTCTCCATTCCCACCACACTCTCAATTTTAGAATCTTTCAGTAAGATTTCTGGGTAAAATTGAATTTTAACAAAACTGCGGCATTTGCTATCAATAAAGTTGGCAGCGAATACCCACTTGATAATTTACCATTTAAACTCACCAACTTTGGTTTTGTTTATCTTGGTGTACACGTGGCAGATACACAAGGCAATTTGGACAGGAAACATTTTGAACCATTACTGGTACAAATTAAATGAAACTTTGAACGAGGGTCTCTCCTTAATTTGTCTGTTGCTGCAAGAATTAATTCCATTAAAATGAATATTGTTTTGACAGTTTTATTATTTATTTCAATACATACCAATTTTTCTTACTCTTTCCTTTTTCCACAAAGCAGATAGTCTCATTCTAGAATTTATTTGGAATGAATAAAACTCCTAGGTTACAAAAAACAGTTGTTACACAGGCCTAAGATATTAGGTGGAATGGTGTTGCTGCATATTTTGTTTAATTACTGGGCAGCAAACATAAGAAATTCGAACTATTGGCTCCAATATGAGAACCTTGATGCTTTCCCAATTTGGTTGACTATTCAGGCAAATTCCATGCACCGGTAACATTGAAGGCTTTATTGAATTCACCTCTCCTTTCTTCAATCTATATTTACATGAACAATGTAATTGTTTTATCCTGTCTTAAAATTTAGTTTCAATTAGACGTCACTTTCACTTTCAGTCATTTTCTATGAAGGCGTGGTTGGTGGCAAATCATATTTTTCCCATCTTTATTGGACAGTGCCTTTTCTGATTGGGCTAAGTTAGGAATTAAAACTGTGAAAGATTATATGTTAATGGTGTTTCTGCATCTTTTCAACATCTTAGTCGATACATTTTCACTTCTTAAAAGCCACTTTAAATATATCCAAGTTCACAGTTTTGACTGTAGTTCATAATGATTCCTAATGATTCTGATTTTGACATCTTTCTAGAACCACTTTCTTCATTAAAGGAGGTTATTTCAGCTAGTTATTCAAACATTCATAAAATATTGTTATGACACGGGGTAAACTCTCCTGCTTAATTTAAAACCAACAATACAGAAAAGATTTAGCCCATATAGTAATCTGTAAAACTTCAAGTGGCCAAGAACTATTCAAAGTAAAAGTTAACACCTTTATTTCTTAAAGTAGAACAGAAAATAATTCACTAACAACTATGTATTAGTCCTTATTCTAACCTATCTTTACCTTCCCTTCTATACTAGTCCAATAAAACTCCCAATTAAGATTTACAAAATAACACTTCTTAGCTCAAAACCAGGCAGCTTTCTGTCCATCAATTTGGATCTTGCTGTGTCTTTTCTTCTTCTTAGGAATTTCTACTTCACAGGTTACTGATTGATAAAGGTCCCTTTTTAAGAGAGCTGTTTTACTGGGCAGTGTGCAGATGTTGTTGGCTTGGCAGTTGTCCCCTCAACTGTTCAATTGTCCCCAGTCTTATATCCCAAAGCATCAGATTGTGTCATTGGCTTTTTAAGATTGTCAATATACTCAATTCGAACTGAATTGGTGTTTGATATTTTTCGGGAGGGCAGAGCAGTAGCTGTGATCTATATGGACTTCAGTAAGGCGTTCGACAAGGTTCCCCATGGGAGACTGATTAGTAGGGTTAGATCTCATGGAATACAGGGAGAACTAGCCATTTAGATACAGAACTGGCTCAAAGATAGAAGACATAGGATGGTGGTGGAGGGTTGTTTTTCATACTGGAGTGCCACAAGGATCGGTGCTGGGTCCTCTACTTTTTGTCATTTACATAAATGATTTGGATGTGAGCATAAGAGGTACATTAGTAACTTTGCAGGTGACACCAAAATTGGAGGTGTAGTGGACAGCGAAGTGGGTTACCTCAGATTACAACAGGAACTGGACCAGATGGGCTAATGGGCTGAGAAGTGGCAGATGGAGTTTAATTCAGACAAATGCAAGGTGTTGGATTTTGGGAAAGCAAATCTTAACAGAACTTATACACTTAATGGTAAGGTCCTAGGGAGTGTTGCTGAACAAAGAGACCTTGGAGTGCAGGTTCATAGCTCCTTGAAAGTGGAGTCGCAGGTAGAAAGGATAGTGAAGAAGGGGTTTGGTATGCTTTCCTTTATTGGTCACAGTATTGAGTACAGGAGTTGGGAGGTCATGATGTGGCTGTACAGGACATTGGTTAGGCCACTGTTGGAATATTGTGTGCAATTCTGGTCTCCTTCCTATCACAAAGATGCTGTGAAACTTGAAAGGGTTCAGAAAAGATTCACAAGGATGTTGCCAGGGTTGGAGGATTTGAGCTATAGGGAGAGGCTGAATAGGCTGGGGCTGTTTTCCCTGGAGCATCGGAGGCTGAGGGGTGACCTTATAGAGGTTCCGTGGTGTACATCTCTATGACTCTATGACTCTGTGAGATGTACACCAAGGAAATAGATCCTTTGGCCCAACCCGTCCATTCTGACCAGATATCCCAATCCTATCTAGTCTCACCTGCCAGCACCCGGTCCATATCCCTCCATACCCTTCCTATTGATATGCCCATCCAGATGCCTTTTAAATGTTGCAATTGTACCAGCCTCCACCACATCCTCTAGCAGCTCATTCCATACACGTACCACCCTCTGCATGAAAAAGTTGTCCCTTAGGTTTCTTTTATATCGTTCCCTTCTCACCCTAAACCTAGTTCTGGATGCACCCACCCCAGGGAAAAGACTTTGTCTTTTGATCTTATCCATGCCCCTCCTGATTTTATAAACCTCTATAAGGTTACCCCTCAGCCTCCGACGCTCCTGGGAAAACAGCCCCAGCCTGTTCAACCTTTCCCTACAGCTCAAATCCTCCAACCCTGGCAACATCCTTGTAAATCATCCCTGAACCCTTTCAAGTTTCACAGCATCTTTCACAATGTTGTTCAAAGAGCTCTGCCAACTGTACCATGTGATCTTTCCAGGAATTACTAAAGATCACGACATCATCCAAATAGACTGCACAGTTTGTGAACCCAGCTACAACTTTGTTCGTGAGTCTTTGGAATGCAGTCTGCACATTCCAGTTATAGCCCATTTGCAGTTACAAATGCAGACATTTCTTTCACCAACTCTGATGAAGGTACCTGCCTGTAACCAGGCATTAAGTCCAACTTGGTGATGTAACTGGCTTGTCTGACTTTTTCAATGCAGTCTTCCAATCAGGGAATTGGATATGAGTTGGCATTGACCTTCAGGTAATCCATGCAGAATCATTGAGTCCCTTCTGGTTTGGGAACTATGACAATCGCCGAACCCCACTCGCTCTGGCTTGGTTCGATGATGTCCTCATCATATATAGCCTTCACCTCCTTTTAGATCTGTCTGACTTTGAGAGGATTAAGCTGATAGGGGAACAGTTTTATCGGAGCAGTATTCCCTACGTCTACTTCATGGACAATAGCATTTGTCCTCCCCATCTGATTCTTACATATGTCCTTGTTCTGCAGCAATAAATCTTTCAACTCTGTTCTATGCTCCTGAGACAGATTGCTTACTAACCAATCCCTCTCCTCAAGGACTTCTTCATTTTTTAATCTATTTCAAATCCACATCATCTGGATTTGACTCCTCACTCTGCAGGGCAGTAACTAGCATCTGTTTCTCCAGTTCTTTCTCTCTAGTGTAATAAAGTTTCAACATGGACAGATACCTGATACCCTTTCTTCCTATTTGGCATCTTTACTAAATAGTTCACCTGTTTCAACCTTTTCTCAATTTGATAGGGACCACTAACCCTGGCTTTAAAGGGATCTCCTATCATGGGTAACAGTATTAACACATCATCCCCTTGGGAAAATGTCCGAGTCTCAGAACTTTTATCTGCCACCTGCTTCATTCTACACTGTGCCCTTTTTACGTGCTGTTGAGCTACCTCACCTCCTCGATTTTGTCTCTCCCTCGTCTCTGATACATAATGTAAGTGTGAGATCTCCGACTTTGGTCCTGTCAAATTTTCTTTAATTAATTTCAAAGGGCCTCTCACTTCATGACTGAATATTAACTCAAAGGGAGTAAACTGAATAGATTCATTTGGGGCAGTTCTAATGGCAAACGATACAAATCGGATACCTTTATTCCAATCATGCAAGTAATCCTGATAGTACGCTCTCAACATGGTCTTCAAGGTCTGATACCAGCATGCCTGGGATTCAGGATAATATGCACTGGGATAAAATGCTGTGTACGTACGCTATCCATAACCTCCTTGAAACATCTAGCCATAAAATGTGACCCTTGGTCTGACTGAATCTCTCGGGGTAACCCATACCATGTGAAGAAAGATACTAACTCCCCTATTACCCTTTTTGCCTTGACACTGTGGAATGGAATTGCCTCTGGAAACCTGGTAGACACATCCATTATGGTTAACATGGACTGGTTCCCACTTTTAGTTCTCGGGAGGGGACCTACACAATTGATTCTAACCCGCGTGAAAGGTTCTTCAAATGTGGGAATTGACAACAAAGGTGTTGGTTTTATTACTGCCTGTGGCTTACCTACCATTTGGCATGTATGCCAGGTATGGCCAAAGTTAACCATGCCCTTGTGCATTCCAGGCCTTAGCCTGAGTCCTTCGTACCCCTACTTGACCCACTAAAGGTAGTTCATGTGCTACCCGTAACATCTCCTGTCTATATGCTACGGACAACACAAGCTGGTACACTTCAGCGTATTTCTCCTCTGCACTAAGCTGCCATTTCTGTCTGAGGATTCTATCTTTTAGATAATAACCCTCCGGAATATTCTCTGCCTCCTTTTCAGAGTACGCATCCACATATATATGTTTTATCATCTTGTCTTGCTATTGCAAGTCTCTTCATCTTTCAGGAGTAATGACGTCTGTCTAACCTTCTCCCTGGTCAGGTTTTTCCTGCACCATTACATCAAGCAGGGTATCCGCAAACTGAACCTCAACTCCTTCATCTTTCTCTTTACTTTTCACTTTGTGCAGTGACTTGTGATAGTGGGATCTGGTTACCACACCGACTGGGAAAATATCAGAATATTTCTGCTTTAACTCCTCAGTTTCTTGGTTTTCCTTGGGCTTCTCCACAACAAAGGGTGTCACTCCCACCTTGGATCCTGCCAAATCATTCCCAAGACCAAACTGAATTCCTGGAACAGACACTTTGTCAATCACTCCCACTGTAACTTCCCCAACCTTGGGTTGGGGAAAGAACCTTGGTTCTTTCTGAGTAACCTTTACCCCAGAGCTGAAATTTTTGTAGAGATCAGATACTATCCCCATACCCAGCCCCTGCCTCGGCTGTGCACTCTCCTGCAGCTCCTCGGGTCTTATTGGGGTCTCCTTTACTACCTTCACTAAGGCCACTGGCTCAGCTTCTTTTCCCACACCTTTCCCATAGTGCCTTTCTTTAACGGCCAGCCCTGTGTCTGTCCGTGTCCCACCTTCTGGCAGTGTAAACACCTTTTCCCAGTGCCCTTCTGAAACCACTGGCACTGTCATTTTCTGTGTCCCACTCCATTACAGGGAAAATACCTGAGGCCTTTCATCTCCTGTCCACCCTCTTGGGATTCTTTATCCTGTGGGAAAATCATACCAGTGCTCTCTACTCTGGGTTTCGTAGTGTAGGATCTTCTGTTCTCCCAACTTCTATCCCTCACTGGATGAAATTCTGGCCAGAAGCTTATCTTATGCACCAACACGTACTCATCTGCTAATCCTGCTGTCCTTCTCACTTCCTGAACTTTCTGTACCTCCACGTGAATTCTTACCATCTCTGGAAGGAGAAGAAGGTAAAGGCAGTCTGTACTGAACTATTTCTCTGATATCATTCTGTTTCTTTATTTGCTCCTTTCCATGAACCAGCTGATGCGTTGTCGGGGCAATCCAAGCCCAACCAGAGGGATTTCTGGGCTCCCTCCCTGCACCCACCCAATGACCCAGCTCCCTCTCCGGTTTCAATGCTCCTTCAAATCTACCTCTTCATGTAAGTTATTGTCACATGACCCAATATCACATTCAGTGAATCAACATTAACCCTGTTTAATTTGTCATGATAAAGGTCTTTTTAAATATGTTTGGGGACTGTGTTGTGGTAAAGTGCACAGTGATGGTACTATCGTGGTTAGTGTAGCTGTCTTCCCAAACAGGGTGACTGGGTTAGATTAAAAATTGAGGTCTGCAGATGCTGGAGATCACAGCTGCAAATGTGTTGCTGGTCAATGCACAGCAGGTTAGGCAGCATTTCAGGAATAGAGAATTCGACGTTTCGAGCATAAGCCCTTCATCAGGACCTGGGTTAGATTCCTAGCAATCACAAGTTGAGATTTTTTTTACAATAATCAATAAGAAACCCCAAAGACACAAGGAATTGGATCATTTTGAAAATACATTTGGCTTTCATTCCAAAACAATAAAATGCAAAGTAGGAGTATACAAAGGCAGACTGGATGAAACTGTTTACCTGGTGCATTCTCTCACACCTCCTCCCTCCCTCCCCCCTCTAATCCCACTGAGATGGCTCTGGCTGTGCTCCATCCCTGGGGAAGGTATGCCCTGGGTAGAGGGAGCTGGGAGCTGACTGGATGAGCTGTGAATTGGTCACAGAGGGGGCTTTGAGTGAGAGACCTGGGGATATTTCAAACAGGTTCTGGCAGCCATTGTCCCTTTCACGTGTGCACTGAGCAGGGGGTGAGTATCGGTGTGTTTCTGTCCGTGTGTGTGGGTGTGTGAGAGTGTGGGAGTGTTTGAATCTCAATCCCAGTTTTGATCCTCATCCCCTCCCTGAACCTGACCCTCCTAACGCAAGCCCCTGGAGCAGAGCTGTCCAAATGGGAGAGAGGAAGTGTGAGAGACCATCAAGAGAGCTCAGACCAACCGGAATGGTGAATATCACCTCTTTAATCTCGCCACATCTTTCCTTATCCCTGGTTGTACCTGTCTGATTTTTCCTCTTTTCCCTCTCTCTGTCTCTCTCTTTGTCTCTGATTCTGACTCACTGTCTGTATCACTCCATCTCTCTCTCTCCCTCTCAACCTTTCCTCTCACACTATCTTTCTCTCTCTCTCTATCCTGACTGACTCTCCTGTTTTTTTCTTTTTCTTCTCTTCCTTCTTCCTTTGTCTCTGTTCTTTCCCTCTCTCTTGCTTTCTTTCTTCTTCTCTCATTCTCTCTCTGTCGTTCCCTCTCTTCTTGATTTTGTCTTTCAATCCTGAATCTGCACCCCACCCCC